>NC_135784.1:154519427-154764427 GCF_051106095.1 Pogona vitticeps
ATGGTCAGTACACAGAATAAAATGTCTTCCCCAGATGTAAGGCCTGGCCTTCTGGATCGCGTAGACTATGGCCAAACACTCCTTCTCCACGGTTGCCAAATGTCTCTCACCTTTTTGAAGTTTCCTACTCAGGTAGGACACTGGATGCTGGTCACCATTCTCATCCTCCTGGCACAGAACTGCTCCTACCCCGCTGTTAGACGCATCGGTGTAGATGATGAACTCCCGGTCGAAGTCTGGAGCACGCAGGACTGGATAGTTGATTAACGCCTCCTTCAACCTCTGGAACGCCGCCTCACAGTCGCTGGTCCACAGGATGCGGTCATCAGCCTTCTTCCTCGTCAGATCGGTCAGCGGAGCCGCAATCTCGCTAAACCTCGGGATGAACTTTCTGTAGTAGCCCACCAACCCAAGAAATGATTTGACTTTTTTCTTGGTGTTGGGTCTAGGCCAATCACGAACAGCTTCTATTTTGGCCTCCAGGGGTTTTATCACTCCTCCCCCTACCATGTGACCCAAGTATTTTATTTCTGGGCTACCCAGCTGACACTTGCTGGCCTTTACTGTTAGCCCTGCTGCACTTAACCTCTGCAGCACTAACTCCAGGTGTATCAGGTGATCTTCCCAGGTATTACTGAAGATCCCTATGTCGTCAATGTAGGCCACTGTAAAGTCACTGAGCCCTGCCAAGGTCTGGTCCATCAGCCTTTGGAATGTGGCTGGTGCATTTCTGAGACCAAAGCTCAGGACTCGAAATTCATAGAGACCAAAAGGGCTGCAAAAGGCAGTCTTTTCTTGATCCCTGGGATCAATTCTTAATTGCCAATATCCCTTTACCAGGTCCAATGATGAGATGAACCGACAACCCCCTATGGTTTCAATCAGGTTGTCTAGCCTGGGCATTGGGTAGGCATCAGGAGTGGTTACACGGTTTAATTTCCTGTAATCGACACAAAACCTAATGCTCCCATCAGGCTTGTCCACAAGGACTATCGGAGAGGACCAAGGACTAGAAGAGGGGACGATTATGTTCTCCCTAAGCATCTCGTCCAGCTCCTTCCGCACCTTGTCCCTATAGGGTCCCGTTACTCGGTATGGGGATACTGCCTGCGGGGGTGCATCCCCTGTGTGGATCCGATGCATCACTCCCTTCACTATCCCCGGCTTGTTGGAAAACACCTGTTGATATTTACTAAGCAGCATCTTTAGTTCTTGCTGCTGGTCTTGGGTGAGTGCAGGACTGATCTTTACCTCCTCTGGGTTGTATTTTACTTCCCCTCTACCCTCCCAGAAGGGTAATTCAGCTTCCTCACTCTCAGCTGCTTTTATCGCGAATAAAACCCTCTGTTCCCCTCTGTAGTAGGGTTTTAGGGCATTCACATGAACCACCCTCCTTGCTTGGTTCTCCTCCTGCTCTATTAGGTAGTTCAGGTCTGACATCTTGGAAATGACCCTATATGGTCCTGCCCATTTGAGCTGCAGTTTATTCTCTCTGCAGGGCCTAAGCCAAAGCACTTCCTCCCCTGGGTCAAAGTGCCTCTCTCTAGCTTTGTGGTCATACCATGTTTTCTGTCTGACCTTCTGAGCTTGCAGGTTTTCTGCTGCCAGCTCTAGATTTCTCCTTAGGTCATTCATCAAGGTGTCTATGCATGTCACAACGTCTGGCGGGTCATCCTGGGTGATCTGCTCCCAATTTTGTTCGATCAAATCAAGGGGCCCTTTCACCCCTAAGTGTGCAGCAAACATGTCAGAGTGACCCCTTTGTAAGATCATGGGGCGATACTTTTCAGGTACCACCAGCTGACTTCTGATCCCATTTCCCCCTTTTGAGACATTCCTCAGGGTCTCTCTATCTAAAATCCCCTTTTTCTCCAGAAATCTCACTGGGGTTTCAGGTGTTAGCTGGGCGTCAGTCACCTGTTCAAAACACTTTTGGAGAGTGGCGTCTGCCTTCTGCTCCTGTCCAAATCTGCTGTCTGTGGTTAAGGTTTCCACCACAGCTTCTGAACTCCCCTCTGCTTCCGTCTCTGGCTCATCATTACCCCCCTGAACTGTCCCTGTGGTGGCTTGTGAGCGTGTAATCACTAGCACCCGTTTCACATGTTCAGCCAGGTCATTTCCCACGAGTACGGCTGCTGGCAGAGTAGATGAAATCGCTAGCCGCCAAACTCCCCTCCAGCCTTGAAAGTTGACAGGTACCTCTGCTACTGGCAGAGAGATTACCTGCCCCTCAATCCCTGCCACCTTCATGCTCTCATTTGGGATTATAAACTCCCTAGGGATGATATCTGGATGGCACAGGGTTACCTGGGAACAAGTGTCCCGCAGCCCCCTATACTGACGGTCAAGTATTCCTACGTCCACTCCGGCTGTCTCAAACAATTGAGAATCTGTTTTCACCAGCAAGCAGCGTTTTACCTCTCTAAGAGGACCATTTTCCTCAGCCTGATCAGCAGAGGTAGCTGTTCCAGACTGAGTAGTCATGGCAACCGGCTCCCTCAGTGAGACTGAGCCTTGCTCTTTCTGGACACAGAACACAGCTTTTGGCTTGGTCCCACTAGAATTCTGAGGCACCATTCCTTTTAGCTGCTTTAATTTCTCACACTCTGAGATTAGATGACCCTTTCCCTGACAGAAATAGCATTTTCTGGTGTATTTTGATTCTCTCTCATCTTGTTTTGGTTTTCCCTCCAAAATCTGAGGTCTTTGTTTCATGTCTGAGGGCTTCCCTTCACCATGGGCCCCTCCCCCTTGCTGGCTTTTCCCTGGTCCCTGAGAGTACTTGCTGTAGGTTTCTTTGGGTTTACCTACAGATTTCCCCTCACCCAAGGGCTTTCTTATTTGGGAAATAAAATCTGCAATTTCTGCGGCTGCTGCCACAGATTTCGGTTTCCTTTCCCTCACCTGGAATTTCAATTCCCCCTGCAGGATTGAATAGAACTGTTCCAGGGCTATCAAGTCTTTAAGCTGCTCATAGGTCTCTACTCCCTCCTGCGATAGCCATTTCTCAAGCAGCCTCACCAATTGGGCCCCCACTTGGGTAAAAGTCTGCTCTGGCTTTTTGGTAAGGGACCTGAATCTTTGTCTCAGCTGCTCTGCATTTATCCCATGTCTGGCAAACACCAGTTTTTTAAATTCTGCAAAATCTTTCATCAGTTCCTCAGGCATCTCGGCATAAACCTCAGCCAGGCTACCACTGATTAAAGACCGCATGATGGTCATCTTCTCAGTTTCCCTCACTGAGAAGTCCACAAACGCTCTTTCCACTAAGGAAAAGAACACCTCAGGACAATCTCCCTTGTGGTACACAGGGAATTTCTTCAGGTCAGCCTTAGACAATTGGCCTCCCTCAGAATCCCTATTATTATTATTGTTCTGGTTCATCAGTTCCAGTTTTCTTAATTCAAACGCCATTTTCTCTCTCTCCAATGCCAATTCAAATTGACGCTGTTTCTCTCTTTCCCTTTGCTCCATTTCAAATTGCCTTTCCCTTTCCTCCCTTCTTTCTCTCTCTAATCTTTCCTCCATTTCCCTCACCCTCAGTTCATGCTGTTGGGCTAGGAGTATTTTTCTGAGTTCTGGGTCCTGCTCTCCTGTGCTGTCACCTTGCACTGAGCCAAATTCATCCTCAGAACCTTGGTCAATCTGGGGGTCTTTCACTTCACTCATGTCTGCCACTTGGCTTCGAGTCAAGGGCATAATCCCCCCTCAGAACAGGCTGCTTTAAAAAGTCAAGCCTCAAAATAAAACGACCACTTTTTTTCCTTTTTGCCTCAGAACCAGCTCTCCCTAGAGATTGCTGCTGTTCTTCAGCACTAACTTGCAACAGTATCGAGTCAGAGCCTACCCCCCTCTGCTGGGCCTCTCAGCTGGCAAGCTAGCTCGCTGTTGCTACGCAGTTTTGCCTCAGTTTTTTCCCGCCAAAACTAGGCTGCCTCAGAGCACCTTAATCTAAGTCTCCCCAGTTGGCACGTTCTTCCACTAGCGCACCTCCCCGTGAGGTACACCTAGAAGATTACCTACGCGCCTCAGACTGTCCCTGACTAGACCCCCCTTGCTCTGGGCACACTTGCCAAGGCTTTGCTGGACCGCTGGACAACTGGACCAGTCGTATCCCACACGCTGGACACCAATCAATGTGACAAACCCAGACCTACTGGGATATGTCACACAGTTACACTAAGCTGCCACCAACCATTCCCTTTAAGAAGTCACACAGACCAGGGATGGATTTTTAAACAATAAAAAGAATAAGGTTTATTTAAATACACACAGGGAAAAATAAACAATCAGGTGAATAGGATAAAATAACGTGGCTTATTCTCACTCATACAAGCATACAGTTTGGTTCACCCAGAACCCTTAACTTAAAGCACAGACCCTGAACCTATCAGTTCTGGCTAACCAACAGACACCTGAACCTATCAGGTTGGTACTCTGACACACAGAAGTACCCTGTCTGACACACTGACTCCCACAACAGCTTCTTCTTCCCAGCTGCTGCTTCGTCACACCCAGTGTCTCACAGTGTTTGTCTCAGCATCTCCCTCTCACCACACAGGCATCACATATTTATACAGTACAGCCCCTCCTCCTGATGTCCCGCCTTCCACTCCCCATAGGATGGAACTTTCCCTCCAAACCCATGACAGACAGGTAACATCAGTGCTGTTATGTAACACCAATGATTCAAAAAAACCAGGAAATGGCCCAGTGTTGGTGCACAACATCGGGCCCAGGTTGCCAGCAGGAAAAAGGATGTCCAGTTTTACATAGCAAAGGGCAACCTGAATGTTGACAATCTCAGCAGTCAAGATGGTCTGCAGGATACCCTCTTGTGCTCACTACCCTTCACAAAGAGACACCACACAAGGGAAAATCCCAGAAGCTGGCTCCTTTTTTCATCAGTTAACTACTACTCACCCAAACACAAAGCAATTGCCATGGCTGGTTTTCAATATGTGTGAATCCTGAGCACCAATAATAAAACCTCTTTAATTATTACATATAGTGTTGCATTTCCTCTTCCCCTTCTGCCTCTCCATCCTGTTCTCTGTTTGTGTCATGTCGTTTCTTAGTATACACTTTAGGAAGTGACTTCCTTGATGATAGTGTTTTTTAAAAACTGTCCTGTAGGCTGCTCTAAAGAATCTTTTTGGCTGAGGACAAAAATGCTTTAAATAAATAGAACTAAAACTGAATGTGTGATCTTCCAAATCTTTTGCATGATACACCACCATGTGAAGGTCAACACTTTGGGATGATTTGTCCAATGTACCCACAAGGGAGGAGGACTTGTCAAGCTGACCCTTTCTACAGTAATTGTCTGGGATAAACCCACATTTTACCTGCAATTGTAAATCCTCGTGAGAAATGGCAACTCTTCATCAGGATGTTAATCCTGGAGCATAAAAATCTGATATCTGAGTCACTCACACATCCAATTTCTGATGTTATCATGTAACACTTTGATCTATGGGTGTTCTTGTAACAAAATAGCTACATTTTTTCTGAAGTACTGTTATTTCCACATAATAGATTTCCTGCATTAAATTGCAGTGGCTGCCAAACAAAGATCATTTCCTCCCACCTTTCAATTCCCTTCCCCCTCCATCCCAACTCTTTATGTGTCTGTCTTGTCTGTGAGGATAGGCCAAAGCACTGGGGTCTTCTTAGTTATGAAAATGGTTGGGGAGGCAGCACGATAAAAAAAATACCAATCGAGATTGACAAGGTGAGGGAAAATATTAAATAGAGACCCACACAATTGGAGGAAATGTCCTGTGCATATCAAGAGGTAGATCCTGGGCATCTCCAGGTGAGTCTCCTGTCTGATACTCAGCTGAGGCTCATTCAAAAACACCACTCAGCTTGGCACGCCACTGGTCTGAACCAGCATGGAAAAGTTACTTAAAGAAGTATGGATGAGAATGTCCAGTAGCTATGCGGGTTGGAGGATTCTGGGCTCTGCAGTCCAAAAGATAATTTTTTCAAGTTGTGACTCAGCATATGCCACCTTCTGTTTTCTAAATGAGATCAAGAAGCACAGATGGCAACAAATAATCAATTCATGGCCACCAAACCTGTGCCTCAGGTGTTGCCTGAAATGCAGTAGTCACTGCGGCGATCGACCTTGTAGCCCCTGTTTATATGGCCCTCACAAAGGATCAAACCCCTTTTCCTTCAAGCTGCCACCAGGTATTCTTCTAATACCAATTAGTATGTTATACATGTGTGCTATCAAAACTAAGGTTTATTGAACTTAGGAATCAGAGGTATAAGTAACAAATATTCTTGTCAAGTAAATCATAAAGGTAAATCACATATGAGCCGGCCACAGAGACTGGCGAAACTTTAGGAAGAACAAACTTCAGAACATGGCCAAAGAGCCCGAAAAACCCACAACAACCACGTATGAACTGTTTCAGGTATGAACACGGCTTGGATTATGTATGCAATCACTTTTATTCCAAACTACTATATACTTTTGATCAGTATCTCTCTTAAAGTACTTATAACTTCATTCCTGCTTTTTCAGTATTGTTTAACCTCCTCAATTCCCTCTCCTAACACTCTCAACTCAATTCACTAACCCTCTCCTTTTCTCTCCTAAACCCTAACTGCCATTCCACATTCCCAACTGTTTCTCTGGCTCCGCCCCTCCTGCCCTATCCTTGACTCCTCCCTTTTGAGCTTCTGTGATGGACAGGCAGGAATGACATCGCCTGTTGGCATTTCGCTACATTCACAACTAGAAGTACACTCATTGAATCAATGTAACCTATATATGTGTATCGGCCAGCTCGGGTTGCAACTTACTACTGGATCCCAGCATAGCCCAAAGGTCAGGGACTCCCACCACTGTCATCCAGCAAGTGGGAACCACTCTTGTAGACTAAAGAAAAGAAGACACAAGAAACTGAGGTGGGCTGGAGGAGAAAGTGAGAGAAGGAAAATGCCAGGCATAGACAGAGAACAGACAGACCAAACACTGATTTAAAAAATGAGTGTTGGTTGGGAATGGAATCCCACCTGGCTTTTTTGGCGGTGGTGGTGGTGGGAGACAAGAAATAGGCAGGTAAATCATTATGGGTAGGGAATGTTGGATGTCCAATATTCCATCTCCAAACTGTCACCTGCACATCAAAGAAGGCCAGGGAACATGGCATAACCAAATGAAATATGGTTCAAGTGCGTTCAGGTGTATGAAAATACTCTTTTGCCAATGATTACCACAAGAGAAGGGCATGGCCACTTGATGGAAGTTGTTTTAATAAAGAAATATATGCACATGGAAACTCATATTTATAGATGATCCGGCTTTCACGGAAATATAACAGAACCTCGCCTAATCACTTGGAATTTCTAAACACAGAGAAGTATCTTTGAATGATGAGGAAAGAAGTGGGACATTGCTGGGAACTTCGTAGTGAAGATGCACCACCTGTCCATTCCATCAGGGCCTTCCAGTATTATGTTTCCTAGAATTATAAAATAATGGAGTTGTAAGGGGCCTGCAAGGCCTTCAGGTCCAGCTGCCTGCTCAAGGCAGGAATCCTAATCAAAATATATCTGACAGATGGTTGTCTAATTTTCTCTTGAATGTCTACAGTGTTGGAGTTCTCACCACTTCCTGAGGTAATTTGTTTCATTATCACACTGCTCTAAGATTTTCCTGATATTCAGCCAAAATTTGGCTTCCTATAACTTGAGCCGCATTAACTAATTCTAAATAGAGATATAGGTTCTCTGGTTATCTTGACAGACAATCAGACAGTAGGGTGAAAGGCAGGGGGAGGGCTGATAAAGTAGTGTGAGAAAAAGTTGCTTTTTCAGGATTGCTGCCTCCAAAATCCTCTCACCAGCATGGACTCTGAATTGTGTTTTTTTCCCCCCATTTTTTTGCTACAACTTTTCCAGCATACATTTGCCAAACAGAACTCTTGATTTTTTTTTAAATTGGTCATAGAGAGAACTAAAACTGACAGATTTGCCCATCCAGCTAGACATCGTTGCATGTTTAGTTCTAAAAATCTGGGTTTTGAATTCTTGCCCATTCAACCATGTTTTTTTTCTGAAAGCCTCTGTATTTTTAACAGCTAAATTGCAGGCAGATACAATACAGCTGTCTCCATAATGGGAATGGCTGTATCTATCCAATTTGTCGAGTACAGATGGTTGAGAATTGTCTTAGGTCTGTTTCTGATAAAAGCATTGTGAAGTTCACAACATTCTTTATATATCTGATAGAAGGAAATTGAGATTTGGGGGTAAAAACAGAATGCATTTGAAAACTGAGTTGAAGGTTTAGCATTGCCTGGATTATCTATATTCTGTGTATATTGTGGTGTCTAAGTCCTTTGTTTTAGGTTCAGATTTGTTCAGTGCTGTGGACGGAGACCATATTTTGGTCTGAAAATTCAAACAAGCATAGATGAGGGAAAGAGTATGACAATTAAATTATGAGCACAAATTCCACACACACACATTCCAGACATTTGCTATCTCTAATTTTTCAGATCTTAATTGGAAAATTTGCTGCTATGAAAATTATGAGTGCTCTTGCATGCTGGTACATTATGTTCCTAGGAGAACCCACCTTTAATTATTTAAGTGACTTGAATTTGTTTTCATTAGGAGTAGAGTTCATGGTGGCTATGGATTATTCATAGCACACATTCTCTTTTGATACTTTGAGGGAAATTATGCTGCCATCTCAGCTCTTATGAAGAACATTTCACTCTTCTGGACCTCTTGCGATTGCTGAAGGAAGCAAATGTTTGCTTGTTAAGGCTGCTTTTGGAGCACAAGGGCAACTATAGAGGACAAAATAATGAAACCTATCCTATGCTTTCTGTCCTTTCCAACACATCAGAGAGCTGCCTTCTGCATTTGCTAGGCAAAGATGTCCTTAGCTGAGATTCACCTGTGAAGAATAACCGGACCGAAAAAGCAAAGCCGTGTCAGAGTTCTGTGACTGTCATTGTTACATACAGCACTGATGTTACCTGTCTGTCATGGGTTTGGAGGGAAAGTTCCATCCTATGGGGAGTGGAAGGCAGGACATCAGGAGGAGGGGCTGTACAGTATATATATGTGGAGCGTGTGTGAAGAGTTTAGGTAGACGCTGGGATGTGACGAAGCAGCAGCTGGGAAGAAGAAGCTGGTGTGGGAGTCTGTGTGTCAGACAGGGTACTACTGTGTGTCAGAGTACCAACCTGATAGGTTCAGGTGTCTGTATGGTTAGCCAGAACTGATAGGTTCAGGGTCTGTGCTTCAAGTTAAGGGTTCTGTGTGAACCAAACTGTATGCATGTATGAATGGGAATAAGCCACGTTACTATATCTTATTCACCTGATCATTTTATTTTCCCTGTGTGTTGTGTTTAAATAAACCTTATTCCTTTATTTGTTGAAAATCCATTCCTGGTCTGTGTGACTTCTTATAGGGAATGGTTGGTGGCAGCTTAGTTAACGTGTGGCAGATCCCAGTAGGTCTGGGTTTGTCACATTGATTGGTGTCCAGCGTGTGGGATACGACTGGTCCAGTTGTCCAGCGGTCCAGCAAAGCCTTGGCAAGTGTGCCCAGAGCAAGGGGGGTCTAGTCAGGGACAATCTGAGGCGCGTAGGTAATCTTCTAGGTGTACCTCACGGGGAGGTGCGCTAGTGGAAGAACGTGCCAACTGGGGAGACTAGATTAGGGTGTTCTGAGGCAGCCTGTTTTTGGCGGGAAAAAAGCTGAGGCAAAACTGTGTAGTAGCAGTGATCTAGCCTGCCTGCTGAGAGGCCCAGCAGAGGGGGGTAGACTCAAACTCGCTACTGTTGCAAGTTAAGTGCTGAAGAACAGCAGCAATCTATAGAAAGCTGGTTCTGAGGCAAAAGAAAAGAAAAAAAAAGTGGTCGTTTTATTTTGAGGCTTGACTTTTTGAAGCAGCCTGTTCTGAGGGGGGATTATGCCCTTGACTCGAAGCCAGATGGCAGAAATGGGTGAAGTGAAAGACCCCCAGGTTGACCAAGGTTCTGAGGATGAATTTGGCTCAGTGCAAGGTGACAGCACGGGAGAGCAGAACCCAGAACTCAGAAAATTGCTCCTAGCCCAACAGCATGAACTGAGGGTGAGGGAAATGGAGGAAAGATTAGAGAGAGAAAGGAGGGAGGAAAGGGAGAAACAGAGACAATTTGAATTGGCATTGGAGAGAGAGAAAATGGCGTTTGAATTAAGAAAACTGGAACTGATGAACCAGAACAATAATAACAATAGGGATTCTGAGGGAGGCCAATTGTCTAAGGCTGACCTGAAGAAATTCCCTGTGTACCACAAGGGAGATTGTCCTGAGGTGTTCTTTTCCTTAGTGGAAAGAGCGTTTGTGGACTTCTCAGTGAGGGAAACTGAGAAGATGACCATCATGCAATCTTTAATCAGTGGTAGCCTGGCTGAGGTTTATTCAGAGATGCCACAGGAACTGATGAGAGATTTTGCAGAGTTTAAAAAACTGGTGTTTGCAAGACATGGGATAAATGCGGAACAGCTGAGGCAAAGATTCAGGTCACTCACCAAGAAACCAGAGCAGACTTTTACCCAAGTGGGGGCTCAATTGGTGAGGCTGCTTGAGAAATGGCTATCTCAGGAGGGGACAGAAACCTACCAGCAGCTTAAAGACTTGATAGCACTGGAACAGTTCTATTCAGTCCTGCATGGGGAATTGAAATTCCAGGTGAGGGAAAGGAAACCAAAATCTGTGGTAGAAGCAGCCGAGATCGCAGATTTTATTTCGCAAATAAGAAAGCCCTTGGGTGAGGGGAAATCTGTAGGTAAACCCAAAGAAACCTACAGCAAGTACTCTCAGGGACCAGGGAAAAGCCAGCAAGGGGGAGGGGCCCATGGTGAAGGGAAGCCCTCAGACATGAAACCAAGACCTCAGATTTTGGAGGGAAAACCAAAACAGGATGAGAAAGACTCAAAATACACCAGAAAATGTTATTTCTGTCAGGGAAAGGGTCATCTAATCTCAGAGTGTGAGAAATTAAAGCAGCTAAAAGGAATTGTGCCTCAGGATTCGAGTGGAACCAAGCCAAAAGCTGTGTTCTGTGTCCAGAAAGAGCAAGGCTCATTGTCACTGAGGGAGCCTGTTACCATGGCTACTCAATCTGAAACAGCTACATCTGCTGATCAGGCTGAGGAAAATGGTCCTCTTGTGGAGGTCAAGCGCTGCTTGCTCGTGAGAACAGATTCTCAGTTGTTTGAGACAGCAGGGGTGGACGTAGGAATACTTGACCGTCAGTATAGGGGGCTGCGGGACACTTGTTCCCAGGTGACCCTGTGCCATCCAGATATTATTCCTAGGGAGTATGTAATCCCAAATGAGAGCATGAAGGTGGCAGGGATTGAGGGGCAGATAATCTCACTGCCAGTCGCGGAGGTACCTGTCAACTTTCAAGGCTGGAGGGGAGTTTGGCGGCTAGCAATTTCATCGACTCTGCCAGCAGCCGTGCTCGTGGGAAATGACCTGGCTGAACATGTGAAACGGGTGCTAGTGATTACACGCTCACAAGCCACCACGGGGACAGTTCAGGGGGGTAATGATGAGCCAGAGACGGAAGCAGAGGGGAGTTCAGAAGCTGTGGTGGAAACCTTAACCACAGACAGCAGATTTGGACAAGAGCAAAAGGCAGACGCCACTCTCCAAAAGTGTTTTGAACAGGTGACTGACGCCCAGCTAACACCTGAAACCCCAGTGAGATTTCTGGAGAAAAAGGGGATTTTATATAGAGAGACCCTGAGGAATATCTCAAAAGGGGGAGATGGGATCAGAAGTCAGCTAGAGGTACCTGAAAAGTATCGCCCCATGATCTTACAAAGGGGGCACTCTGACATGTTTGCTGCACACTTAGGGGTGAACAAAACACAGCAGAGAATCACACAGAATTTCTACTGGCCTGACATAGGGAAGCAGATCAGGGAGTTCTGTAAACAATGTGATGTGTGTCAAAGGCAGGGGAATAACCGCGACAGGACCAAAGCAAAGTTGTGCCCTTTGCCTGTGATTGACACTCCGTTCAAATGCATAGGGGTGGATATTGTGGGACCTTTGCCCAAGGCCACAAAGAGGGGGAACAGGTTCATTCTCACAATTGTGGACCATGCCACGAGGTACCCTGAAGCCATACCCTTGACTAACATTGAAACTAACACAGTGGCAGATGCCTTGGTGGGGTATATGTCCAGGATGGGATTTGCCTCAGAAATAATCACAGATTTGGGCGCATCGTTCACATCAAAGCTCATGAAACGCTTATGGCAAATCTGTGGAATTAAGCACAAGGAAACCACTGCCTATCATCCTGAAAGTAATGGGTTAACTGAGAAGTTCAATGGGACTCTAATGCGCATGATTAGGGCTTACTTGGCAGAGAATCCAAACAATTGGGACCAGAAGCTGCAATCCCTTTTGTTTGCTTATCGATCAGTGCCACAAGCCAGTACCGGGTTCAGTCCATTTGAACTTTTATTTGGGAGAAGGGTGAAAGGGCCCCTTGATTTGATCAAACAAAATTGGGAGCAGATCACCCAGGATGACCCACAAGACGTTGTGACATACATAGACACCTTGATGAATGACCTAAAGAGAAATCTAGAGCTGGCAGCAGAGACCCTGCAAGCTCAAAAGGTCAGAAAGAAAGATTGGGATGACCAGGAAGGCAGGGAGAGGCACTTTGACCCAGGGGAGGAAGTGCTGTGGCCTGGGCCCTGCAGAGAGAGCAAACTGCAGCTGGGTATCCCAGAAAGAAAATACTTGGGTCACATGGTAGGGGGAGGAGTGATAAAACCCCTGGAGGCCAAAATAGAAGCTGTTCGTGATTGGCCCAGACCCAACACCAAGAGAAAAGTCAAATCATTTCTTGGGTTGGTGGGCTACTACAGAAAGTTCATCCCGAGGTTTAGCGAGATTGCGGCTCCGCTGACCGATCTGACGAGGAAGAAGACTGATGACCGCATCCCGTGGACCAGCGACTGTGAGGCGGCGTTCCAGAGGTTGAAGGAGGCGTTAATCAACTATCCAGTGCTGCGGGCTCCAGACTTCGACCGGGAGTTCATCATCTACACCGATGCGTCTAACAGCGGGGTAGGAGCAGTTCTGTGCCAGGAGGATGAGAATGGTGACCAGCATCCAGTGTCCTACCTGAGTAGGAAACTTCAAAAAGGTGAGAGACATTTGGCAACCGTGGAGAAGGAGTGTTTGGCCATAGTCTACGCGATCCAGAAGGCCAAGCCTTACATCTGGGGAAGACATTTTGTTCTGTGCACTGACCATTCACCACTGCAATGGTTAAAGACAATGAAAACCCACAATAGCAAACTTATGAGGTGGGCTTTAAACTTGCAGGACTATGACTTTGAAGTGAAGGTGGTCAGAGGGTCAGTGAACTGTGTTGCTGACGCCTTGTCAAGAAGACCTGAAGAATGAAGACGGCGAAAGAAACATGGACTATATATATATATTGGTGACAAAAGGTTAAATGTACCTGTTTTTTGAATTTGGTTTGTATGAATAAAAGTAAATTGATGTAATGTATATGGTAAATGTTTAAATGCCTAATTGATATGGTTAACTTAGAATGTAAGTATAAGTAAGTATGATATGGTATGTATAACTGTTGTTGTGTGTTTTATCCAGGTTGTTTTTTGGGAAAAAGCACCTTAGCTTTCCCCCTACAAAACAACTTATAAAGAGGGGAGGTGTTACATACAGCACTGATGTTACCTGTCTGTCATGGGTTTGGAGGGAAAGTTCCATCCTATGGGGAGTGGAAGGCGGGACATCAGGAGGAGGGGCTGTACAGTATATATATGTGGAGCGTGTGTGAAGAGTTTAGGTAGACGCTGGGATGTGACGAAGCAGCAGCTGGGAAGAAGAAGCTGGTGTGGGAGTCTGTGTGTCAGACAGGGTACTACTGTGTGTCAGAGTACCAACCTGATAGGTTCAGGTGTCTGTATGGTTAGCCAGAACTGATAGGTTCAGGGTCTGTGCTTCAAGTTAAGGGTTCTGTGTGAACCAAACTGTATGCATGTATGAATGGGAATAAGCCACGTTACTATATCTTATTCACATAATCCTTTTATTTTCCCTGTGTGTTGTTTTAAATAAACCTTGTTCTTTTATTGGTTAAAAATCCATCCCTGGTCTGTGTGACTTCTTATAGGGAATGGTTGGTGGCAGCTTAGTTAACGTGTGGCAGATCCCAGTAGGTCTGGGTTTGTCACAGTCATCAGACAACACTAGTCAAATCAAATATAAGGTGGGCTTGACTGCCTACAACAGCTGGCCTAAAATATTCATGCCAGAGACAGAACCTGCCAAATTAGTCTGGTATCCCTCATTTTGTTGTAATTTTTTTAATGCACAGGTCTGAGTTGCTTGAAATGTTAGGATACTCATGGTGTACTTCATATGCCAGCTTTTGACAATTTTATACCTTCCAGTCATTCCCAACTATGTGCCATGCTGGCTCGGACTGAGAGCAGTTTATTGTAACAAATTACTGGAAGCCACGTGGTTGTGGGAGGAGGCCTTTCACAGTTGAAAATAGAAGAATAGTATGACAATCTGGTGACTCCAGCATATCTACTGTAGGCTAGAGGCATCCATATTATTGCATTTGGATTAAAATTCCCAGGTTTCCTGAGGCAACAACACAAATATGCACACCTCTACTATATGCCATGTGTTTATTTATTATATTAACATCAATTGTTGTTCTACTAGGAGCCAGAGATAAGAGCAGGGAAATCTTGATCTTGAATTTACTGTGTTTGTCCAAATCCCCCCTGCATTTTTACCGTATCCTTTGTTTCTCTCAGGTTGTGAGTCTTTGGTTTCTATTTCTGTATGGAAATTCATAAGCAATTTTTTGAATGCATTTCCTCTAATGTATTTGTTTTGTATGCTTTCTCCTGTCAATTGTGCTTCTGTGTATTTTTCAATTGTACACATTTTTAGACCTTGATGTTTTAAAAATCTACTTATGGCTTTGTGCATTTTTTAAATCTCCACTATTAGCTTCCAGAATGTTTAAGTTCCCAAGGGAAGGTGTGCAAGAAGTCTCAGGAAGGGTGAAGTAGATAGTTCCATTGAGAATCTTGACTTCAGCCACTTGCCTTCCACCCCACCTTGGTATGTGATGAGGATACTCAGGACCTCCTCTATCCAAACACGGATGAGAGCTTGACCTGCTCTGGCTCAGATTCTGTAAGGATATATCTCTTGCACTTTCATATGCCTTCTGACTATGATGAAGGTCAGATTTTATCCTTGCCAAAATCCTTCTCACTGAACAGGGACAAATTATGGGTAGCATAACAGCCAATATCCATTCTCCCCATGGTTCCCAGCTAAACTATTAAAATTAACCAGGCAGCAAACTTTCATTATACCAACTCTAATAAAGACAGGGATCCAGGTTTCTTTGGCTGGAAATGCACCAATGGTAATATACGGATATACTCACTGTAGTATATCTGTATATTAAAAGGAAGCCATTTTAGATCAAGCCTTGGTGGAAACTCTTTAAAATGTATTGAAATGAAAACAGAATTATTCACAGAATGTATTCTGTTAGATCACAGCACTTGCATCACAGCCAGCTAGTATTTGGCTTGATATATTGAAATACTCTGAGTCTGAAATAGCATGGGACTGTGGCAAATGGGACCAATAAAATAATAATGATGCATGAAGGTACCTCATAGTTCCTTGACAAGTGACAGATGATAATGGGATTCAGGTGGCAATGGGACTCTCTTCATGTGGCTTAGCCATTAGTGGTAGGGGCATTTTGAGAAAGAGTTCCATATACTTTACGAATCACATCATGGTGATGATGAAGAGAATCATAAGCTTATTTTTGTCTCACAAACAGGGCTTTCCAAAGTCACTGCAGGTATGTTTGCCAGTCTGCTATTATTGCCTAAGTAATGCCCCTGCCCCACAGCTAGTTCCTCCCTCCACCCATAAGTAGAAATGGGTTTTTTTGTATTTGTATATGAATACAAATACCCCCTCACAGCTGGAGTTAACGAGGGTCTGGCCCCTGGGGCCAGACCATCCACTCACACATCCACTTCCACTGGCGGCTCCTCTCTTCCTTCCAATCACTCTGTAGTGCCCAGCTGGCTAGCCAGTCATCAGCCTTGCAGGGAGACGAATCTTCCTTCTTTCTATTGGATAGCTGACTGGGCACTCTGGAACAATTTGAAGGAAAAGTGGGGCTGGTGGCAGATGCATGAGTGGATGGGCCAGCCCCAGGGGGCCGGACCCTCATTAAATCCAGCTGTGTGGGGGTATTCGTATTCACATACAAATGTGAATACAAATGTGAATCCCCCCACCTCTACCCATAAGCCCTATTCAGACAGCCTTATTTATGTGTTATGAACACTGAAGGAATGGACTACATTCACTCTGTTCACTCAGTCATCATTTTGCCTCCTGGAAAACAGACCGGGTCGACAAGGAGAGATTTTTCTACACGTGGAGGCTCTAAGAATATGCCCAACTTTTCCTACGTTGCAGACTTTCCACAGGGAGAGGAATATTTTCTTGTCCAATGTCAATTTTGATGCAAGGAACACATGACTGGATTGGTGAGATGGCTTTTTATTGAACAAGGTGCTCTATACAGTGGTTCCCTATCCACCCTCCTGCACCCCAGAGGACTGAGTTTCCTACACTAGTCCCCTGGACATGAGCTCTGTACTGGCCTCAGTTCTCTAACTGAGATTAGACCCACTCAATCAATGGGACTTGCATAAGTGTTGACTCAACCAGACTCCACTGACCTGATTCTTGCTGCAGTTGTACTCTGGAGTAAGTGAAACCATGTAAGTCATGGTAGAGAATTACAGCTGATTGATAAGGAGCCAGCTGTGCCCTGGTTAAGTGACTGGCACACAACCAAAGGTGACCACGCACACAACTAGCACCTTATTAGCTAACTGCAACTTGCTGACATAAATTAAGAAATTCTATTTACATTGTAGTAAAATCCCAGCCGGATTCTGAGCATTATTTCGGCTGTTACTAACAACTGGATTTGTCCCTAAAAGGAAGGGACCCAGACTTACCTGGGGCCTGTGTTGTGGCTGGAGTGACAGTCCAGGCTCCCCTGGCCTGTCTCTGGCATCCCTGGGGTGGCAGCTCCAGATTAGAACCCAGAAAGAGAGCCGGGGAGCAGTGTGCCCGCTCAGATCACCCTGGCTGATGCTGATTGGCCAACTTGGGCAAGGGCAGGGATGGGAAGGACTGCTGGCCAATAGACCTGAAGAGTGGAAATTTCCCTCTGGTCCTTTTGTGCAGCATAAAACTGGGGGGATGCTGGCTGGAACCTCAGAATATGCTTGGGAATATTTCTGCCCCATATCCACCCCCCTTTTTTTTCCATTTTAAGATCGAGTTTCTCATTTGCCTGGGAGTTTGACAGGTTCGGTTCATTCGAGGGTTGTTGGGTGTTCTAATAAAGTTCTTTTAATTTTTGTCACATCTTTATTGTTGTTTGGGCACATTGGGATGGATCCGGGAGTTGAAGGATAGCAGGCAGGGCCCTGCCTGTCCTGTTTGGTGGTGGAATTCCTTTAAAGAAGACAGGGATAAGGCCATGGAGTGCCTTAGCTTGGGGAGAGGGGACAGATGCCTGGATCTGCCCCTGGGTGGCATGGAGCCACGAAGTGGCATATGCCTGTGTAGTCTTCAAGGATCTGCCATGGTTGTCTCCCAGATGGACCTACAAAGATGGCAGCTTACACTGGGGGGCATTCAGGACTCCCGATGAACTGGATCCAGTCTCAATGCTAGACCAGGTAAAACTGCTGCTATAATCAATAAAGTAGTGTCCTTTTCCCCTCCAGTCACGTGTTTGGTGTGTTTATTCCAGGACCGAGCCTGCTCAGCTGCAGGTCAACAATATGCCTACAGATATTCCCACTGTTGTATTGCTGCTATGCAATGCATTGAGCTTGGGGCAATGTCCTCACTGTACAGGTGACTGTTGTCTTTGTCAAGACCCTTGACGGCAGCACTGCATGGAGAAGACTGGGTCTCATGGAGCATTACCGAAACAGTAGCTCCCATACAGAAATAATCACTACAGAAGGTGATCATGAAAACAGATACAGACAGAGAGCTTTCCTTTTCTCAATAATGGTTTTGTCATATGCACTGAAATATACCGAGTGACAGAGATAATTAAGTCAACCCTTCCTGTCTTGTGGGTGACAAGAAGCAATTTCACCCAAAGGCTGCTTAGGGGCTACATGTTTCCTGCCTGGTTTTTAACACCTTCAGCTAAAACTGGTGATGACAGCTCAAATCAAGTCTTTTGGTCTATGGAAATGTGTCATAATTGAAACAGGCAAGGAAACGCTGATGGCTGGATAATCAATACCTGCATTTCCCTCAAGTTGCTTGCCCCCCTGCCGTTTCACCCACATTGTTAATTAGGCTGATCAGAGCCCTTGCAGAAGAGGAAAGAAACTTGTCTTTTATCTCTCCCCACCCCCACCCCCAGGAAGGGAATGGAGATGGCGCACCAAATGGAAACCACTCGTGGCAAGAAGTATATTCTTAGATAGCATTTCAGTTTCTTCTGATCCAACAGCTCTTATAATAATAACAAGAAGAATAATTTGAAGGAGGATTCTGGAGGAGTAAGCTTCTCCTTAGATCAGGCTGTGTGGAACAAGGCTCACCAGTGTCAAAAGACTGGAAATACTCATTTGCTTGACTGTCAGCCATGAATTAATAAGTCTCCGTCTTCTTGTGGAAGTTAGTCATGCAGCATGCAGAATCCTGGATAAAATTTTATTTTTGATTATGAAGTTCAGTTTTGTCTCTGGAAACCGCCCCCCCCCCCCATATTATTTGAAAAACGAATCCATACAAGCACCCATTCAATTTTGGACAATGATCCTGTCAGCTATCCCAAGATAAACAGTTTTACTCCTGCCTGAAAGATTGCCAGGGGGAAAGCAGAGTGCAGTAAGACTCATGACATGGCTATAAGAAAAATGTCTCCCAGTCCAACAATGGTTCCCAAGGAATGGGGAATAGTCAGATGCCATCATTTTGTTTGGATGATGGTGTTATCATCCTGATTGCTCTTTCGTTCTGACACTTGGCTTATTCTCTGGTTCTGCCTTGAATCCTTAGTGCTCTGTGGGTTTGCCTCCTGGTTCTCAACTCCTGACTTATTCCAGTTTGCTGTCCTTGGCCCATCCCTAGCAGCAATCTCTTTTAGGATACTCAGACATCTGAACTTCTTATAGGATTTGTATGGATTTGTTACAGTCTCTGTTATTTTTAAAATCACTGGTTAGAGTCCCCTTGGGACATAAGTGAAATTTCGTATGTCGTGGCAGCAAATTACAACTAATCAACAAGGTTGTGTGCTTTGACCAGGCTCATGACTAGCACCTTTTTAATTAGCTTGAATTCATCACCACCAGGTATGCAATTTTACTTATTCTGATGTAATATTTTGATATTACTTTAAATATTCATTTTAAAATGTTTGAGTTTAACATGAGGACATTGCTTTTCATTTGTGTTGTAAGTTGTTTCAGAGAAGATGACTAAGAGGCATGTGTTTTAACTAAACCAACAAGGTACCTTGACTAACATACAATTCTTGGAAGTCTTTGGAGTGACCCATGGCTCGCAATGTAGCCTTCTTTTCCTATTTCACATGTGTACAGGGGAGCATGTGATCGACATCTGTGATCTGCCACAAGGCTGGTGAAGTATTAAGGATGCTGTGAAATTGGCAGGGGTGGGGAAGATAAAACAGAGTAGCTGAGCCACAGAACTTGCAGGCCATATGGGAAATCATTTTGAGAAGCAGACAAGTCATTCTGGGGAAGCTGAAAAGAGGAGAACAGGAAAGCAGATGACTAAATGGATAGTCTTCAGCCGTGTGTGAGCAAGTTAACAATAACTCCTGGATAAAGCCACATTTGAAGTAGCAATCTAGAGGTGAAAGTCTCAATATCCTCTTTCCAATCTCTTGAGCCATCTGGTCAAGTTGATGGATTTACTTCCATGTTCCTCAGAAATTAACTGTATTCGCTAGAGAAGGAGAAACCAAACCAAACGGCTTTTTCTTTCCTTTCCCTGAGGCATTCACATTGCTAGCCTTCTTCCTCTTGACTGAAAAGGGGAGGGGGGAAATGCTATTGAACCTGATTAACATTTCTTAATAATTGCAACAACAGTAATAATTGTCATCAGAGCAACAAGAAGAAAAAGACATGCTTTCTCCAAACAATCTGCTGAACGGAGAAAAGAGTCAACAGGAAGGAAATATCTGTTGGGGAAACGGACTAAAAAAAGGTGGCTATAGTGGTTTGTAATTTTCTGTATCAGGATATCTGATCAAAGGGAATTTAAAGGGGGCTGGGGGAATGCAGCTTGCCTTGTTCCAAGATCAGTCATCCTTTGCTAATTTGTCCCATGACATAGAGAGCAGTACCTTTAGAAACATCTTAAACAGATTAAAATTGTATTCTGGAATGAGTTCATCTCAAGCTTTATGAGCTGCAAAAGCACAAGTTAATTGGAAATGTAGTATTAACTAGAGACATAAAGAAATATACTGAGAGGCAAAAAGAAAACAGGGAGAGGAGAGGAAGGGATCACCTTAAGTACCAATTCATATACATTGTAATCACACTTCTCTTTGATTTATCATATACACTCCTTGGATCAGCAGCATCAGTACATAGATGTCCCTCTACGCCTCCACCACCATCCCGAGCTATTTGTGTAAACTTTCCTCTTAAAATATCAAGCCCCATGTTATTACTAAAGTACGTGGTGGAAGTTTTAAAGTGGAATAATAGATAGGATTCAGATTGAATTGGATGAATTAGACCAAAAAACACAGAAACTAATGAACATGCACCACACATTACATCCAAAAAGTGATGTGGACAGATTGTGTTTATCATTAAAAATTAGAGGCCGTGGATTACTGCAAATACAGCAGGTAGTAGTAGGAAAAACGGAGCCTAGATTATTATATCAGTACAAGTAGAGAAAAATTACTTAAGACACTGAAAATGGAGAATATTTTGAAAACCACAGAAACAAAAGCTCAATATAAGAAACAGTTATTTGAAAATAAATTAAACTGTTGGAAAAATGAACTATTACATGGACAACACCTGAGAAATATTGATAGAAAGCATGATCATAATTCAACATGAGCATGGCTAAAACTGGGGACCACTGAGAAAGAAATCAAAGGCTTTATTTTTGCTGCATAGGAACAAACACTCCAAACCAATGTGACAAAAGCTAAGATCCAAGGAATTAGTGCTGACAGCGAATGTCCACTTTGCCAAGAAAAAGATAAAACTGTGTCACACCTCATCTGTGAATGTCCAAAGACTGCATAAACAGATTGTAGAATTAGACATGATAGAGTTGCAAAATTAGTGTGCTGGTCATTATGCAAATATATATACACAAGTTCCTAACCTGCCAAAACCCATGGGATCATCAGGTAGAGAAAGTGTCAGAAAATGAAGAAGTCAAGATCTTGTGGGATTTCCAGATCCAGACTGACAGACACCTTGAGCATACCATACCAGACATAGCTACAGAACAAAGAAATGTCTGGGTAATTGACATTGCAATTGCCGAAGATGCCAGAGCTGAAAATAAAGAATTGGAAAAACTAACAAAATGCAGACAGCTGGCAATCAAAACATCTCACTTGTGGATGAAATACACTTCAGTGGTCCCCATAGTCATTGGGGCTTTGGGAACAATATCAAGAAATAACACCATCAGAGCTAAAAAACCCCCAGCAATATTAGGAAGAGCATACATACTGTGCTAATATTTAACAGATACTTAGGTTTTTGGTTAAGATTTGTATCTGTTATGAAACAACAACAGCAACAACAACAACAAAAAGGGAGTCTATGAATCATTGAATCCAGCCCTTGCCAAGGAGGCTCAGTGGGGAATCAAACTCCCAGCCAGATCCCTAAACCGCTGAACCACCCAAATTATTTTGTCATTCTGGGGAACAGACACCAAATAAACACAGGCAAGGTCTAGAGCAGGTCACCAAAGAAACACAGCACCAAGTTGAGGACCAGCTGTGGAAAGGGGAACAGTTCAGTGAATGGAATTCACAGATATATATAAGGTTTAATGGAACTGAGCATATAGAAGAGTCCATAGTGTCCAATTAGAAACTATCGCAGACTGGGCATGGCAGTTGTCTGCATATTTTTCAGCAGCTGATTCCCACATCTCATCTATGTTTTCATGCCCAGAAGTGGCAACTGCAGCTTGAAACTCCAGCAGATGCTTGATCTTGTATAGCCATGCCTCATTCATTGGTCACGAGCTGTTAGCTAAGCAGCAATTCCGGAAAACAAATTTGTTCTGCTACAGCTGTAGGAGGTTGGGGAAACCTTTTAAACCCAATTTCCCCATTTATACAAACCATCTTGCTAAACTCTGTTGTGGTTGCTGTTTTCCACCCCCTCCCCCTTCCTGCCAAGGCGTTTTCAAGAAGGAAGATGAAACAATAAATTGTTAAAGTTATTGTGGGCATAGTTATAAATATTTTATGGTAACTACACAAGATTTGTCTGTGCCGACGGCTTCACCTTTCTGCAGAACAAAAGTCTTATGAATCATCTTTATTTCCAGCCATAAACTGGGTTGGTTCTTATGGACTTTCCATATGGTTGAGCAGAACTCTGCTGAGCTGTGTCGAATTACTAGATCGTATGTTGCTGAAAACACCATTTTCTTCTTTGAACTTATTAGGTGGGTATAAGATGCTATAAACTTACTTCCATTTACAGAGGATATTGTTTTCTTCACAGGCCATACAGAAATAAATTGTGGGCTTCTATGATCTGGAAGCAACAGGTGGATTAATTTTGGACTAATCTGTAAAATGCAGAAGCTTCTGCCTTTTATAGTCTTTGGTTTTTGACTATGGCCAGTGCTAGCAAACAGACAGATCCCAGTTTGTAGGCCAAATTAAACCCATATACAGCATGTGAAATGTGTTTGACCAGCAACTTTGAAACAAACAGTAGATAAACTTGTTTTATAACCAGTATGATGTAGAGGTCAGAGTGTTGAACTGGGATTTGGGAGAAATAGGCTCAGATTCGCACCAGACTATGGAAAGCTGTCCTGAGGAAGATTCGTCTAGTGCCAACATTGATGACGTTTGAGTGCCAGGTCATAACCTTCCTGTTCCAGAAGGTTTTTAATTGAAATATTATCAATGGTGGGTCCTGATGACAATTTTTAGAGCACTGTACTTTTAATTGTATTTTAATTGTTTTATCTTTTTATCTTTTTACTGTAGTTAAATTATTGTAAGCCACCCAGAGACCTTTAGCTAGTGTGGGCGGCATATAAATTAAAGAAATGAAGAAATAAAGAAATAGCAACAGCAACAGCAACAGCAACAGCAACAGCAACAGCAACAGCAACAGCAACAACAACAACAACAACAACAACAACAACAACAACAACAACAACTTCACTAGGTAATCCTGAGCCAATCAGATTCCCTCAGCTGATCCTTCCTTGCAGGCTTGCTGTGAAGATAAAGTGGGTGGAACAAAAGGGCCACCTATGCTATTTTGAACTTGTTGCATGGAAGACAACATGTCAATGTGATTGATGAATTGTTGCCTCATGAGTGAATGGCACAGGGCACAGTGGTTAAAACTGCAGTACTGCGGTGAAGACTCTGCTCATGATCTGAGTTCAATCCCAGGCTCAGATAGCTGGCTCAACATTGAATCAGCCGCACATCCTTCCCAGGTTGGTAAATTGAGTACCTAGCTTGTTGGGGTGGGGGGCCATGTATAGCCTTCATAGTTAAACTGTAAACTGCCCAGAGAGGACTGGGAATATGGAGCAGTATATAAGCAGGATGCTCTGCTCTGATAATGTGGCATGTAAATGTGCGGAACTGTATTTGAGGCCACTTAATCCTGGGCAGAAGAAGCTGAATCCAAGTGGTTTCTTTTTGCTCACATTTGCTCACTGCCTGCTTCCTAAGAATTGCTCTAAGAAAATGTCAAATCCTGGAAATGTGTTCTGTGGGTTTTCTCGAGCCAGAAAAACTGTCACTGCTTTTAGGGCCTTTGGGAATTCTCCATGCTGTGCTGCCAAATGGACACTTACAAGAGAAAGACACCTTTTCACTTCTTAGAGCTCCTCCTTCCATTCCTTAGCCTTTAGAAATCAAGGTCAGGGGAGTTGTTTGATTCTCATTTACCTAATCCACACATCCTGAAGGAATGCACAAATCAAACCTGTTACCCTTCAGTATGTGTACTTGCCTAACTTTTGACTGAGTTGCAGTTTGCAAATAAAATGCATATATATTAGGGGAGTGTGTACAGACGTCTGAATATATAGATGAAATTCATCCACAAAAATGCCTTATATTTTTAAAATGGCTCGCAAAATGATTATGTCAGTGGAAAATATGCAGAAAAATGTCTACTTTGGGAGAAACATGAATGGAAACATGCACTTATTTTTGCATGTCAGAAAAGAGAGAGACCACAATCTGAGGTAGAAATGGAATGGGGTGAACATAAGGCTGGGAAAATAGGGAATAAAACAAAACTGTGTTCAGCTGCTTCTCTGTTTATAGCACTCAGGGTTAAAAGTCTGACTCTCACCACACCAATGGAATAATATAGCCAACCTCTCACAGCTGTAGCATAACTCTGTCTTAAGAGACAATTATGGCTCTCAGAATTATAGCACTGAGAAGAGTGGAGAGTTTTCCCACTGGTGATTTCTCATCACCGACCCAGTTGAATGGCATTCTGCACTGAAATTGGGTACACCATGGCATCTGATTTTCATATATATTTACATGGTTCACAGCTAGCAAATCAGATCATAGGAATCTGATGCAACAATACCAGCTCATGGGCCAGTTAATAAATTGGTGACAAGAAATGACCTACTGAGGTGTCCCATCACAACCCAGACTGCAGTGGTACAGCCACCAGGATGAAACATGCCCTAGAGTTAAATGAGACAATAAGCAGTAGAACAGTCCAGTCCAAAACACAAAGAAAGGAAGCAACGTCTGATAGGGGAAACAGAAACAACAACAACAACAAAAAATAGAAATATGGATAAAACCCCAAGGAGGAAGAGACACCCAAGATATTCCTATAGATTTCCATGTGAAAATTGGTGTCGAATATTCAGTCATTTGAATATTTACATCATCAAATTTTCAAATTAAAATCTTATCCCATCTCCCATTCCTTCTTAACTCCGTATTTCACAATTGCCTTTTTAATAAAAAGTTTGGGTCATTACTAATTACTGTTGAATTTTTGCAGAAAGAAACTGAAAAGGAAGGAAAACCACTAAAAAGAAGTAGAGAAAAGAAAGAGAGGAGATGACAAAATGGAAAGAGGACAGTTGCTAAGTGACATGCTGTTTGGTCTGCTACAACGTTCATGAACACGGCTCTTTATTCCAGGTATAATTCATTTCCAAATATATATATTTTAAAAAACTATGAAATTTGCCCTCATTTTCTAAAATAACAAATTAAAATATACTGTAGTTCCAAATAAAACCTTATTATTATCATTTATTTATTTATTTATTTATTTATTTATTTATTTATTTATTTATTTATTTATTTATTTATTTATTTATTTAATTTATATCCCGCCTATCTAGTCCCTCAGGACCACTCTAGGCGGGTTACAACAGACATATAACAATACAATTAAAACAATTTTAAATAAGGGGAAAAACATTAAACAAGATGGGGCAAAAGCTAGGAGAGAAGAAAAAGGGAAAATGAATGAATGAATGAATGAATGAATGAATGAATGAATGAATGAAT
Organism: Pogona vitticeps; assembly: GCF_051106095.1. Taxonomy (NCBI): domain Eukaryota; kingdom Metazoa; phylum Chordata; class Lepidosauria; order Squamata; family Agamidae; genus Pogona; species Pogona vitticeps. The sequence goes on from NC_135784.1 coordinate 154,545,359, forward strand.
GATACTTGGAAAATCAGGAATTAGCTGTGGGGAAGGCCTGCCGAAACATCAGTGTTTTTAATTGATTTTTGAAAATACCCAGCGAGGGAGCTGCGCGAATGTCAGGGGGAAGGTTATTCCAGAGACGAGGAGCCACCGCCGAGAAGGCCCGATTTCTTGTCTTTTCTTTCCGGGCCTCCCTCGGCGTTAGGCTCCTCAGCCTCACCTCCTGACTTGCGCGCGTGACACGGGTAGAACTTGGTGGAAGTTTATTTATTTATTTATTTATTTATTTATTTATTTATTTATTTATTTATTTATTTATTTATACCCCGCCTATCTAGTCATTTGGACCACTTTAGGTGGCTTACAGCATAAAGGATAACAAGTTCAAGAAAAATTTATAACAATTAATTAATTAAATGATTCTACAAGATGGGAAAATACAACATAAATCAAATAAAGAGAAAAAGAATAAAAAAGGAAAGAGGACAGGAATTAACTGGAAGGGAAGGCCTGCCTCTACATCCACGTTTTTAGTTGGTTCTTTAAAGTATCTAGCGAGGGTGCAGCGCGAATCTCTGGAGGTAGGTTATTCCAGAGGCGAGGAGCCACCGCTGAGAAGGCCCGGTTTCTTGTTCTTTCCTTCCGGGCCTCCCTCGGCGTCAGGCTCCTCAGCCTCACCTCCTGGGTCGTGCGGGTGACACGGGTAGAACTAGTTGGGAGTAAGTGTTCCGCCAAGTATCTATCATTCATTCATTCATTCATTCATTCATTCATTCATTCATTCATTCATTCATTTATTTTATTTTATTTTATTTTATTTTATTTTATTTATATCCCGCCTATCTGGTCGGTTAAGACCACTCTAGGCGGCTTACAGCAAAAAAACACAGAGAAATATATATATATAAACAGTTTCTACATAGTAAAACACATTTCACAAGATGGGAGCAGACAATGGGAAAAGGAAGGAAAGAAAGCATCAGGAATTGACTGGAAGGAAGGCCTGCCGAAACATGTTTTTAATGGATTTTTAAAGATACCCAGCGAGGGAGTCACGTGAATCTCTGGAGGTAGGTTGTTCCAGAGGCGAGGAGCCACCGCCGGGAAGGCCCGATTTCTTTATTTTATTATTATTATTATTATTATTATTATTATTATTATTATTATTATTATTATTATTATTATTATTATTATTATTATTATTATTATTATTATTATTATTATTATTATTATTATTATTATTATTATTATCTCGATTTACCAAAGGAAAAGAAAGGTTACTTACCTGTAACGATGGTTCTTCAAGTGGTCATTCTGTGAATTCACACAAAGGGTTAATACCAGCGCCAGCGTTGGGCCTCTCGGAACGTTTTCTAGCTGCAAGAGAAAAGTAACAATGTTTAGGACTACCCCTACTGCGCACGCCCAGCCTAACCGTCCCTCAGTTCCATTTGTCCGCCATAGGCCCTCGAGTCATAGAGATGCCAGTGACAGACAGACAGAGGGGAGGCCGGGCGGGATTGTGTGAATTCACAGAATGACCACTTGAAGAACCATCGTTACAGGTAAGTAACCTTTCTTTCTTCATCGTGGTCTTCTGTGAATGCACACAAAGGGTGATTAGCACGCTTACTAACCGGATGGTGGGCTGTCACTGAAGAGCCGATGCTAGCACTGCCCTCCCGAATTTGGTCTCCTCTTTTGCCCTCACGTCCAATCTGTAGTGGGTTATGAAGGTAGAGGCATTGGACCAGGTAGCGGACCGGCAGATGTCGGGCAGGTCGACGCCACGGAGTAAGGCAGTGGATGAGGCAACAGCCCGGTGGAATGGGCTTTAAGTCCCTGTGGAGGATCTCTGTGGTTGAGCTCGTAGGCAAGGGCGATGGTAGATACGAGCCACCGAGAGAGCGTGGACGGCGAGGCCGGGCAGCCCTTCTTTGGGCCAAAGTAGCAAAGAAAGAGTCTGTTGGCCAGGCGAAAGTCCTTGGTCCTGGACACGTAAAAAGCTAAGGACCGTCGGACATCAAGCATGTGGAGCATGCGTTCAACGTCAGTCGTCGGAGACGGAAACAAAGTTGGGAGAATAAGTGGCTGATTGACGTGGAAGTCGGAGACCACCTTGGGAAGAAAAGATACGTCCAGGTAAAGCATAACCTTGTCTTTAAAGAATTGAAGAAAAGGTTGGTCATGACGGAGAGCTGCCAGCTCGCTAGCTCGACGAGCAGAGGTGATAGCCACTAGGAATAGCGTTTTCAAAGAAAGCATCTTGAGGTCACAGGTAGCCATGGGTTCAAATGGGGGTCTGGCTAGGGCATGCAGAACCAAGTGGAGGGACCACTGAGGGAGTGGAGGACGAACGGGAGGTCGGAGGTTAGAGAGACCCCTCAAAAACATCCTGACGGTAGGATGGGAGAAAAAGCGAGAAGAGGGAGAAGCTCTGGGCTGGAAGAAGACAACCGCGGCAAGGTACACCTTGATAGTAGAGATAGACAGGTGGAAATCGAACAGGTAACGAAGATACTGCAGAAGCGTAGAAAGGGACACAGGGGAGGAGGCGAGATCCCTCTGCTGGGTAAATTTCAGAAAGCTTTTCCACTTGTAGGCATACAAGCGAGACGTGGAGGGCTTGATGGCGTTGGTCAAGACCTCCTGAATTTCTGGACGATCCTCCACGCCGTCAGATGGAGCGTGTCGAGGTCGGGGTGAAGGACTTTGCCTGCTTCCTGGGTCAGCAGGTCCGGCCACATCGGAAGGGTTATTGAGTCCACGGCCATGCTGACTAGTGTGGGGAACCACACTTGGCGAGGCCAAAAGGGTGCAATGAAGATGGCCGGAGTCGTTGAACGTCGGAGTTTGATCAAGGATCTCTGTATCAACGGGATCGGTGGAAAAATGTACAAGAGACCCTGGTTCCATGGGATCATGAATGCGTCGCCGAGCGAGTGGCGACCGAGACCTGCCCGGGACGCATACCGGGAGCATTTCGCGTTGTGAGGGGATGCGAACACGTCCAGCACTGGGGTCCCCCATTGGCGGCAAAGGTCCTGGAAGACCAGAGGGTTCAACTCCCACTCGTGTGTCTGATGTTGAAGCCTGCTCAGAGTGTCCGCAACTGTGTTGTCCTCTGTGGCTACATGGATGGCCACTGGGTAGATATGATGACGGTAACACCATTCCCAAAGGAGGATGGAGAGATACAGGAGTGAATGAGAGCGGGTTCCTCCCTGCTTGTTGACATAGTGCATTGTGGTAGTGTTGTCCGTCACCAGCTGAACTCCGCGGCCGCGCAGCAGAGGAAGGAAGGACCTGAAGGCCTTGATAACCGCCAGCAGTTCCAGGTGATTGATGTGGAACATGGCTTCCTGTGGTGTCCAGAGGGCGTGAATGGTGTGACGCCCGCAGTGCGCCCCCCAGCCGGACGGACTGGCGTCCGTTGTGACTTGAACGGTGAGACGGAGTGGACGAAAGGGCCGGCCAACCGTGAGATGGGGTGTGTACATCCACCACTGGAGCTGTCTGGTGAGCTCCGGGGTGACACGAAGGCGCTTCCTTTGACTGTCCATCATAGGGTCGAAAAGGGTGAGGAACCATGATTGGAGCGACCGGAGTTTGAGGCGAGCGTGAGCTAGCGCCGGCGTTGTAGAAGACATCAGGCCGAGGAGGTGTTGGGCGTGATGGGCTGTCACCCGAGCACCGGGAAGAAATTTCCTGATGGCTCGTTGAATCTTGTGCATTCTTTCTGGGGGAAGAAAGACTCGACCCTTTACAGCGTCCAAACAGACCCCTATGTATTGAACTGTTTTGGAGGGAATGAGGTGAGACTTCTGTTTGTTGACAGTGAGACCGAGATTGGAGAGAAGATACAGGATGAACTTTGTGTCTTTCAGGGATTGCCTTCGCGAGGTGGAGACTACGAGCCAATCGTCCAGGTAAGGGTAAACGTGAATGCCCCTGAGACGAAGGTAAGCCGCCACTGGAGCCATGACCTTGGTGAAGGTCCGGGGAGCTGTGGACAGACCGAATGGCAAGGCCTGGAATTCGTAGACCGTGTCCTGAAAGATGAACCGAAGGAACTTGCGGTGGTCGGGGTGAATAGTGACGTGAAAGTATGCGTCCTTTAGATCTATAAGGACGAACCAGTTGTCCTTTTTCAGCAAGTGCATGATGGACTCTAAGGTGAGCATCCGAAAACGTCTGGGTCGCAGGTAAGTGTTTAGGAGTCTTAGATCGAGGATGGGCCTTATGCCTCCTCCGCTTTTTGAGACAGCGAAGTAGCGGGAGTAAAACCCGCATTGTATGTCGCGGAGTGGTACTGTAGAGATGGCATCTTTTTCTAAGAGAGATGATATTTCTTCCTCTAGCGAGGAGTCGAAGGGAGAATAAGTTATGAGACCTAGCGGAGGAGATCTTATAAACTCCAGCTGGTAACCGTGCTGAATAATTTTTAGAGCCCAAGTGTCGTTTGTGATGATAGACCAGTTGTGAAGAAACGGTTGAAGACGGGTGGTAGGTGGTGAATGGGTGAAAACGGGGGGCCGAAAGTCAAAGATACTGTTTTTGTTTTCTGCCAGGTGGCTTAAAGGGTTGGCGACGATGGGGTGGACGAGGCCGGTATCCCTGATAGCCCTGGACAGAAGAAGAGGACTGGCCAGAGCGCTGCTGAGGTAGGTGTTTGTAAGGACGGTACTGTTGAGAAGATTGATACTGTCCATAAGATTTACGCCATTGGGGGCGTCTCTGTCTAGATTGAGTCTGAACAGAATAGGACTTGGCAGTCCTCTTAGCCTTGTGAAGGTCCTCCAAATGGGAGTCGGTCTTTTCGTTGAACAACCCGGTAGCGTCGAAGGCGAGACTCTCGACCTTTGACTTGACGTCCTCCATTATGTCCGCAGAACGGAGCCAAGCGTGGCGCCGGATAGAGATGGCAGACATGAGAACTCTGGCAGAGATCCCTGCTGCATGTCTGATGGAAAGACGCTCATACTTGGATACCGTCTGAGCTTCCTCATAGGAGTTAAGGAAAGCTTGTCGGGTGTCTTCAGGTATCATTTTCAACCCCGGCAAAAGCTTGAGCCATAATTGTTTGTGATAAGCTCCCAGAACAGTCTGATAATTTATGACTCGAAGTAGCAAGGTGACAAGGGAGTAGATTTTCCTGCCGATGAGTTCCAGCTTTTTACCCTCCTTGTCCACTGGAGTAACATGGGCCTTGGCCGAAGGCCTTGAACAGCTTGTTTCAACAATGAGTGAGTTCGGAATGGGATGCTTGAGCAGAAAATGAGTGTCAGTCCCATGAATCTTGTAGAAGTGCTCTGTGCGACGAGGGACATTAGGTGTAGTCGCAGGCTGAGCCCAGAACTCCTTGATGGCCTCCATAACCACAGGCACAAAGGCTATACTGGGGGGAGCGGTACTGTCCTTCTTGATGTCCCCAAAGAACAAGTCCTCTCCCGGAGGCGAAGGGAGATTCAAGTCCAGTTTGAGCGTCTTGGCAAGTCTGGACATCATCTGAGAGTAAGAAGAAAAATCCTCAGATGGGGAAGGGGCGTGAGGATCACCAGTATCGGAAAGCACCAGATCACCCGGAGGCAAATCATGCGGTGGCAAGGGTGGGGGTTGCTCCTGATCGGAGTCAGAAGACTGCTCCGTGGACACCTCATCTGGATCAGAGGAGAAGACGTCCCTCTTCTTCTTTGGAGGGGGTTTCTCGATGCCGACCTGCGCTGCCGGGGGTCGAACTGGGACCACGGTCGGCGCCGAGGTGGAAGGAACCGGTTGCGGTGGAGGGGCAACCGGTATCGCAGGAGGCTGGTCTCTGGCTCGAATAGCCCGGCGTCGGCGTCGAGGCCGGGTCGACTCTGAAGAAGAAGACACATATATGTACCGGATCTTTTTGCGGTACCGGTCTCGAGATGCGGATGTCGAAGATGAAGAAGGAGACCTCGAACGGTCGCGTCGACGTCGATGGCGCTTACGACGCTTAGGGCGGTCGGAATCCGCCGAACAGGAAGAAGAGGATCGACGTCGATGCTTGCTACGACGTCGATGAGAACGGCGCTTCTTCTTAGAGCGTTTACGCTTAGAGGATTTCGAGTCCGAACGATCGCCAGAGTCGGACTGAGTGGAAGCTCGATGCCTCTTCTTCGACCGTTTCCGTCGAGGAGACTTCGACCTCGAGCGGCCGGAGGAAGGGGACCGGCTCGGGGAGTGATGCTTCTCCGTGCGAGAACGTTTGCCTCGAGGAGATTTCGACCTCGAACGCACAGGTGATCGAGGTATCTTCTCTCGAGGGGATCTCGAGTCCGAGTGTACGGACGAGATCGACACGGGAGGCGACCCCTGGCCCGCAGGAAAAGGGCTATGTGGGGCAGAAGCGAGACCAGTAGTGACTGCGACTAACTGGCTCGGCGTCGGGGAAGACCTTCCCGAAGGTGGTAGCACTTCAGTACGTCGAACAGGAGGAGGAGCGGGTGCCTCGGACGAGGCCTCGAAGCGCCTCGACAACTCCTCAAGAATCGGTGATGGGATGGAACCCGAGCTCGGAGAGAGTCGAATGGATGTCATTTTAAGCTGGGCGGCCGCCTTAGCTTTGGACGATTTCGACGGCTTAGCTTTCGGAGCCGGAGGCTCGGGGTTCGAAGCAGGAGCGGCCGATTTCGACGACGCGGATTTTTTCGACATTTTGGAAACTTTAGAGACGACCGACTGAACAGGAGCTGCTCGGGAAGTGGAAGCCATTTCCCCCTCCGAGGGCGCCGTGGAAGACAACGTTGACTCCCACAGATGAAGTTTGAGGCGCTGTTGGCGAGCCTTGAGAGCGGCCTTAGTGAAGGCTTTGCAGTGTGGGCAAGTTTTGGGATTGTGCGACTCCCCCAAGCAATACAGGCAAGTATCGTGGCCGTCCTGATGGGGAATTTTGCGGTCGCACACCACACACCTGCTGAACGGCCCGGAAGGGGACATAGGGCAGTAAGGAAACCGAAACGACAAGGCCAAGGATAAGGCAGAGCAGTCCGAAATCAGTCCGAGTAAAAGCCAGAAAAATACACCGAGTCGTCAAGTTGAAGGGAAAAAGCGCTAGGGTAGTCCGTGAGCGAAGCTAGGTCAAAAGCCAAAAATCAGATATATCGCAGTAACGCAGCTAAGACGAGAGGCTCCAAACCGCTAGGCGGAAAAATGGAACTGAGGGACGGTTAGGCTGGGCGTGCGCAGTAGGGGTAGTCCTAAACATTGTTACTTTTCTCTTGCAGCTAGAAAACGTTCCGAGAGGCCCAACGCTGGCGCTGGTATTAACCCTTTGTGTGCATTCACAGAAGACCACGATGAAGAATGACAATTTATCAAGTAAAGAATTGGTGGCAATTCTTTTATAGGGGCAGTGCGGAATGAAATTGCCTGATGCTCAGGTTGTGACCTTGCATTAATATATATGAATAAAATATGGGCAGTGGTGCTGATGGAGAAACCGACTAATTGAATCAGATTCGTTCGAGGGGAGTTTTAAAAAGATAACTTTATGGAGATATGGCAACCCCTGTTGAAATCCGATAATGGAGTCAAAAAAGAAAGTAAACCAAGTGGATAATGGGTTGGACTGCTGGTTATTCTAAGAGGCATTAGCTAGATATAAAAATTTAATAATGAGCCAAGGAATGGACTATGCGAAAAGTTAAAAGATAAAGAGATAATGTAAACAGTGTCTATATATATATGAAGGTATAAGAGTTTATGAGTAAGATATTTACTATTATTATAATTCAATACGTGTTGTATATGTTTTAAGATTTTTTTAAATTGTTATTTTGTAAAGAGAGGGCTGTTCGTGGGTTCACAGTTTGGTTTTCAGGGCTTCAGAGTGTATCTCAATTCAGTTTGAAGTGATGTGTGCCCCAATCTAATTTGATTTGTATCTTGGATTTCCCAGCTTGACTGGGAAACATCCGAAGTCCATGAATAGGACAAAACAAAAACGGTGATAACTTTTAAATGTTCACGCTGATGACCATGAAATAGTGAAACATGATAGACTGTAATGAGTGGAGAAAACCTGCTCAAGTTCAAGACAACTAGCTTCAAATAGTTCTGTACTTTTGTTGTTGTTTAGTCATTAAGTTGTGTCCAACTCTTCGTGACCCCATGGACCAGCGCACACCAGGCCCTCCTGTCTTCAACTGCCTCCTGGAATTTGGTCAAATTCATATTGGTAGCTTCAATGATACTGTCCAACCATCTCATCCTCTGTTGTCCCCTTCTCCTCCTGCCTTCACACTTTGCTAACATCAGGGTCTTTTCCAGGGAGTCTTCTCTTCTCATGAGATGGCCAAAGTATTGGAGCCTCAGCTTCAGGATCTCTCCTTCCAGTGAGCACTCAGGGTTGATTTCCTTCAAAATGGATAGGTTTGTTCTCTTTGCAGTCCAGGGGACTCTCAAGAGTCTCCTCCAGCATCACAATTCAAAAGCATCAATTCTTCGGCGGTCAGCCTTCACTTCCATACATCGCTACTGGAAAAGCCATAGCTTTGACTATTCGGACTTTTGTTGGCAAGGTGATGTCTCTGCGTTTTAAGATGCTGTCTAGGTTTGTCATTGCTTTCCTCCCAAGAAGCAGGCATCTTTTAATTTTGTGGCTGCTGTCACCACCTGCAGTGATCATGGAGCTCAAGAAAGTAAAATCTGTCACTGCCTCCATATCTTCCCCTTCTATTTGCCAGGAGCTGTGATTGGACCAGTGGCTGTGATCTTAGTTTTTTTTTTATGTTGAGTTTCAGACTAGTTGTGCACTAGGCACCTTTAAATATTGCTTTCCTACAAATATAAGTAATAGTTTGCAGCAATTTGTGTCTCAACCAGTTCAATTTATGCTCTGGATCTCAACTAATTTGCAAATTCACTTTGCTTTGCCTGAGAACCAAATGCGGCCATTATTCTTCAAACCCCATAAAATCTGGTTGGGTCAGCTTGAATTTGGGGATTTGTCTGCATCTAGTGCCCAGTCCTTATATGGACTATTTTTTATTAGCTGATAATAGTAGGATATCTTGAATCTACAAAAGGGCTAGCTCTAGATTTCCAGTCATGAAAGTTTTCACATTTGGCCATTAGCATGGCCCTTGCAAACCATTCTTTCCCTTTAGAAAGACCGCCTCTTTCCAATTTCCCTTTCCCTCTAGCATTGGCATTCAACAAAATGCCTTAAACTGAGACCTGTGGTTGGCCTCCTGAGGGTTGACTCCTCTTATGTCATGTTGGATGAGTAGCATTGCCAGATTTGAAAATTATAGGTGAAAACAAAATAAATTTTAAAAAAGTTTTTAAAAAAAGACAAAAACTTGATGGCACCTTAAAGTGAAGTCTGTCTTTTTTAAATTTAATTTAATTTTTTTGTTTTGTTTCCACCTATAATGCTTGCATGGATTAACATGGCCACCCATTTTACAACTACAGAATTGAGAAGGCTCTGTGCACAATGCATTCACTCAGCTCTGCATTGACCATCACACTTTTTTCATCCCTCTTTGCCCCATCAAGTTATACCCACTTTTGGATAAGCATGTAGATATTTAAATTCCAGGCAGCTAAGAGAAAGGAAAAGTACCTTGGCAAAATAATTCAATCTATTTGTCCTTCTCCATAGTCTCGGCTGGCATGCCTGTGTTTCACATGCGAATTTCACTGTTTATTTCACCCAGGTGTTTGTTTGGAAACCTGTCTACTTTTCTTTTATATTTATGTTTTTTGTCCTTCCTTCCTTCCTTCCTTCCTTCCTTCCTTCCTTCCTTCCTAAGCCAGGATGACATTTTTCATGTTCAGAGATCTATTTTAAGCTGTTTTGAAGATTTTCTTTAGTTGGACTATTTAAATTTAATCCACAACATCGCTTGTGTCCTACTTCTGCAGCGTGTGACTCAGCAATTCTGTCTTTTAAGGGAGAATCTATAATACAGTAGGACATGAAGAGAGTGGCAAGGGAAGTATTGATGGAGTCTTTTTGAGACCGGAATTGACTGCAGTAACGGAAAGAATGGTCATTTTTGTACCATGTCCTGATTCTCTGTGTGGTTTTCTACTTTATTTCAGATAGGAAACTTAGATATGAAATACAAATTCTTCTAGAATTAAAAAAAAGTATTTGTTATCCTGGAAATACCTCATATTTCACACAGAAGGAATTCACCAGGCTTCTCATTAAAGACAGTGTGGAAATTATTCGTGCTCAGTGTTATACACATGTCATTGAGTTTCACTGAGTTGTTATCTTAGGCTAAAATATTGCTGACTTAAGATGCTTGGCAGTGAGTGCAATTCTGGCTTATCTATCTGCATGTCTACTCTGAAGTTAGCTCCATTAGATTCAGTGGAACTTATTGTTAGTTTAAATATGTGGGATTAGAGTGTCAGTGCGATTTAAACAACCACATACATTGCAGGATTGCACCACTAATCAATCACCCTCATTTACACAGGCTGGCAACAAAAAGAAATCAAACGTGAGAGGCATTCAATATAGTAAATGAACCAGGAAGAAAAGAATTCTTGGAAGTACCAGAATTTATTCAAGTCTTATATATTTCAGAATCCAGTTATCCTTGCTTATTCCTTAAGAATCACTGCAGTCTTTTATGTTATCTACATTTGGTAAAGATATGTGATTCTTCTAGACTGTTGTTTATCAGGGTATGAAAGGTAAAATCTGAGTTGTTTTCCAGCTCTTTTCTATCACTACTGATACATTTTATAGTGGTTGGTTGGCTAGTGGGTTTGTGCTGTTCTCTCAGGGTGGCAGTTGTGGAAAGGGTGTGTGAATGTGCCCACTTTCTGAGTGGGACTGTTTATTGATAGTTCAAATTTCTTTGCTTTCGGGTATAGGCTTTCAGGTATAGCGTCAACCACAACTTTTTGCTTTAAACTGAGGGTTTCTGTCTTTGTGGAACTATTATTGTAATGTGGGGAAAGGTAAAAGGTAATGTTTAGTCCAGTCATGCCCGATTCTAGGGCGCAGTGCTCATCCCCATCTCCAAGACGTAGAACCAGCATTTGTCCAAAGACAGTTTCCATGGTCTTGTGGCCAGCACGACTAGTCACAGAACACTGTTACCTTCCCACCGAGGTGGTACCTATTTATCTATTTGCATTTTTACATGCTTTCGAACTGCTAGGTTGGCAGGAGCTGGGACAAGTGACAGGAGCTCACTCTGTCGTGTGGATTCGATCTTACGACTGCTGGTCTTCTGACCTTGCAGCACAGAGGTTTCAGGGGTTAACCCATAGTGCCACCATGTCCCTACTGTGGGGAAAGCACATGAGAAATTTCATTAGCCTTTTGGAAATTCTTCCCCCTTCCCTTGGAATTAGCTCCAAATTTCAAGAACTTAAGCTGGAAGCATAAATAGCTTCAAAATTCAGATATCTGTATGAAGTTTGCTGTAGAGTCTTCAGTAGAGGTCTTGCTATATGTCTCACAATGGAGAAAGGCTAAGTTGGGTATATGAGACTTGTTCTTTTCCACAGCATGACTCCAAGCCCCTCTTGAATGTAATGCTTAAATGGGATATTTGGGGGAATGTTTATTCCTTACAGTGAACTGCTTTTCCTCTCCAGTATGTTCACAGATAGACATGCCCCATTAACCAGACTTGCAAAGTAAATTCATGTTTCCCTTCCAATGACTTGCTTTAATCATACAAAGGTAACAATCTTAAGAGGGAGAGATGGTGTTATCCATACAGGCTCTTCATGCAGTTGAGAACACAAATAAAATAGGTTTCTGAATTGTTTTTAATTGTTTTAGCTTACAATGTTTAATGGAACCCTCCTGGAGTAGACTTTGTCTAAAACGGTGGAATAGAAATCTAATAAATAAAAATACATAAATTTCTGGCCCACACACAGAGCCTACTTATAGCAGCTTCCCCTCTGTCAGACTGTTGCCACCTTATGTTGAAAGTGACATCAGAGGGGGTGGGGTCAGCTCTCTCCCCTCATCACAGGAGACTGCCACATGCTTTCAGAATGAGGCTGACATAAATCTGCCTTGAGTTCACACTGTTTGAGAATAACCATATACAACATTGTATGAAAATAATAAATTTGTAACAGTACAAACTGAGAAACTGCCCAACAGCAAATTAGAGATGGGGGCTTCATATTCATACACACATACAAAGTCCACCGCCACAGGTGGCTGGCCTGATTTCCTCTCACCCCCAGGCCCTGCTGGACCACTTAATGCCTGGTACGTGTGGCTGGCATCATCTTCTGTGCCCCAATCGTGGCAGTAGCTTGGCTGCCACAGCCCCACCTCCCTGCTCATCCAGCCATTCCAGCAAGGGGGCAAGAGGACAAGTTTCCCTGCTCAGCTGCAGAGTGGCAGGTAAGCAGGGCTGCAGCAGCTGAGGTACTGCTGTGATTGGGGCACAGAAGATGATGCTGGCCACGCGCACTCTGCACCATGTGCCAGATGGTAAGTGCTCCGTCATGGCCTGGGGATGGGGGGGGGGGGGAATCAGGCTAGCCACCTGTGCCAGCAGGCTGTGTATTTGTATAAGAATATGAAGCCCTCATCTTTACAGCAAATTATATTGCTGCCATGAAGATGGAGTCTAGGTGAACTCTCTAGAATGCAAAAAGGGCCCCATCATAATAATGAAGTAGCTGTCAGTTGTCCGTGTTCAATGCAAAAGCTGGATTTGTTACAGCAGAGCAGCTACTGCAGTCCTGTATAAGATTTGGCAGAACACATGTGGATATTGTGTTTTGTGAAATGGGCTCTTCATCTTTCATGAGATAAATGTGGCTAGTGAGGTAGTCTGGGACCTGGGGTTATGGCTGGGTTATAATAATGTTGGCTCCAACATATTCTCTGTTTTTTCCTCTACGAGCTTGGCATGACATGTAACCTATCCAGAAACTCCCCACCAAAATGTGGCTATGATTTATTTAGCTCAGATCAAAGACACACAGCTGTAAAGAATCTAATTAAAGTTTGATGATGCAACAGCCAGGCTACATCTATTATTTAATTTTTGAGGCTGTGATCTTATTCAGAATTAATTTTCAGAATTCACTTGACATGGTTAGCTCTCCTTTTCCCTCTGTATCTTGTGTGCTTTTCAGTCATGTTTTCATATAAAGAACTGGAATGGCAGTCCTTCACAAGAGATCTTCTGCCTGAGTGCATGGTGGTTACAGATTGTCTGTCTGCTTCGATTTTAAAAAGAGTGTCATAGAAGTGTGTGTGTGTGTGTGTGTGTGTGTGTGTGTGTGTGTGTGAGTGAAACACAAGACAGACAGACAGAGAAATGGATATGTATGGATGCTCATATTTGGCCTCATGAATATTTATTAACATATGGCTGAAATCCTGTTGTGCAGTTACACAAAATACATAACTTTTAGTGGTGAATCGACATAAGTTAAGAAATCTCTGTAGGTATTATCAATTGCGTATTGAGTCAAGAAACTCAGTATGCAATAGATAATGCCTATACGTAGAGACTTTTTAGCTCAAGGCAACTTGGGGCTAAATGTTACACATTTTGTGTAAGTACACAACAAGATTTGGGCCTATGAATCTTAAATCATAATGACATAGCAAGACCCCTTGCAGATCAGACCAGGGGTACATCTTGTTTAGCATTCTCTCACCAATGCTTCCAGTTGCTCTGAAGATATCCCTAAGGCCATGGATGACAACAGCGTTTCTGTAATTGAACACAGGATACTGTCCATCTAGCTCCATGTTTTGAATTCTCTGACTGTCATTGACTCCCCAGAGTCTTGTCTTGGACCTCTTGGGAGATCTCTGGTGTTTTCTGATGGTCCCCCATTTGAATTTCCAGACCAACATACCTTCTAATTTTCAGCTCTGCCTCTCTTCTAAAGGGGCTGAAAAGAATCGCTGCATAGTAGAGGAGGAGAGCTGCATGAAAGGAGGCAGAGTTGCATGTACAGGTGCACTCCTTAGAGGGAACCTTGTAGCAGACTCAACCCCGCTTGCATTCCAAAACCAACAAAAAACAGTGTGTTGTGGTAGTACCTATTAGACAGTAGGCAAATAAAGCAGTACAGGAGCAACATTCACTTGCAAATGCAGCCCTTTGAATTCAGAAAGATTACCTTAGCACAATTGCTTGTCTGAAAAGGAATTTTGTCTAATCTTCTTTGTAAGAAAACAAGACAGCTTGTGTTATTAGACAAATACGCTGGAAAAACATGCTGGAAACAGGAAAGGTTATAAAAATTAGAGGCTTCAGGAGCCATGGCTGCCCCTTTCATCTGTAGAGAACAAAAGCAAGATGTCTCCTCCTTAAAGGGAGAAGCTAAAAGAGTGGGAAGAAAGGAAGTGACGTCAGCAACCCTAAGAACAAAAACCTATGGTGAAGGAAGGACAGTCCATGAAACCTGAGGAAGTCCTCTTTTTCTCTCTTTCTTCTTCCCCATGTAAAGACCTGCAACTTCCTGAGTGTTAGCTGAGTTGCACCCAGTCACTTCCAACAGAGTCAACTGGAATGCAGAAGAATTCACCATTGGTGCTTGTAGGGTCTACTTAGCCACCATATTGGTGGCTGAAGAAGTAAACATAAAATAAATTAATATACACCACTGATGCAGCCTTATCTTACCTATCTATTTAGCAACTACATTCATTAAGGTGCTGTTAATAACATCAAGAATACTGGGCAAACAGTCTTACTAACAGCTATCTCTTGATTTAGAATATGTATTTTTTGCTCCATAAGACACATCTCCCCCCAAATAGTGGGGGAGAAAGTATGTGCATCTTATGGAACAAATACAGTAAAAAAGGGGTTCAACCACCACCACCCAGAAGCCCCCCACTGCCATGCTGGGAGGCCTCTGAACTAGCACCAGAGACTGCTTGCTGTTTGGTCCTCACCATTCTGCACTGCTGGCTTTCTAGGATCTGTTTCCTAGAGCCCATCTGGAAAACCAGAAATGCCAACAGGCCTCTGGCAGCAGGCAGTGTAAACAACCAAGAACCAAAGGGGAAAGAATGATTCTAGAAAAACCAAGGGAAACCACAAACATAGTCCCCCACTTAGGCAGTTGATTTTCCTACATTTGAGGAAATCACAAGATGAGGCTCATCCAAAGTGCAATAGATGAGTCTTACTCTTGGAAAACCACTTTGATGATCATAGTATCTCCCCTGCCAGGTATGAGTTGGAATGGCCTCTGAACCTCCTGCCACTTTCTGTGACCTGTCCCTCAATATGCATGGTGACCCCCTGGCTGCACCTCCTGATCAGAACAGGGCTGCACAGCCCCAGTCCCAAAAGAGGCCAAGAGACCGACTCAGTGTTTTGGGGTGCCCCACAGGACCCCCATCAGGGGCTGGATGTTCCTCCCACAATCCTCCAGTGCACGGATATTAGCATACCTAATATGTGGGGAAGGCAGGGAAAGTGGGGAAATTCAAACTTTCAGTTAGTGAAGAGGCTGCTTGTCTGCTTCCTTGCTAGTCCAAGCAGTTAGAGAGCTGGGAAAGAGACCTAGGACTGCCTGGTATTGTCATTTTAAAATGTAAAATTTACTTTAAAAGCTCTCTAAAAATTAGGTGTGTCTTAAGGTCAGGTGCATCTTATGGAGCAAAAAAATACGGTAATTAAGGGAATGTTTGTTTGTTATTATTGAGCTAATCAGGGTTCTGTTAAATGTTTTCTTTATATCCCTCATATCAGAGAGTATGCACTTGTAGGGAAATTAGTTTAAAGGCAATAAATATGGGTGACACTGTTGTTTTTTTTACATCCTTCAGGAGTGTTGATGTTGAAGACTAGCTTGGATAGGCATATTTGTCAACCTTTAATGAAGAACACAAAACTGATTGGCAACAAAGTAGCTTGTTGGCTGATTAAGAGCTCATTCACATGGCACAGGCTGCCATTTAATGGTGAAATGCTTCTCTCCCCCCCCCCTCTCTTTCTCTCTCAATTGCTGTCCATCTGACAGAATAAGCAGTCCTAGAAGACATATGGAAAACCACCTTCTGCTCACATTAAAATTAGGTCACAAGTTGCAATAATCGTCACTGAATGGACCAAAACATCCATCAACAATAAACACAATCAATTCTTTTCAAGAGTTCTACGATGGCTGGCAACAGTGCATATAAATTATTGCTTAATGACTTGGCAGTTTTGGGGTGGGCACAGAGGAAAGTAAATCAGTGCATTACTTTGACAAAAGAGCCTAGAGATGTGAATGGCTTTGTACATTGGTCTGCTTCATATTGGTAAAGGAATCAGCCAGGAAATACATGAGAATCAATGGAGTAATTCTCCTGATATTAGGAAAACCTGCTAATATCATGGGGTTGCAAACAGTAAAGGACCCTCAGGACCAAATCTGCAGGCCAGATAACATTACATGTGAGGACGTTTCCCACCAAAGTCTACCACCCTCCTCTGAACTTGTCTAGCCCTTCTCCCATCATCCATTTTGTCCCTTATCTGGATACTAAGTGGACTTAACAGGTTCATTTTACCACTTGCATTTCTCACTGGGAATGTGAGCAGGGTAGCATAATGGAATCCTGCTGTTAGTTTCAATCAGTGGTCAGTAAGAATGGTAAGATCCCACCACCTCTACCATGTTCATGTCTGCCATTAGAAATGGTATTCCATTGTTATCTTTAAGCTGTGGGGCTTCAGGGAGGGAGAGGGAGTTTGGGAGACAGATGGGCACCTACTGGCTCACCAGTAGCCAGTCTCCTTTCCTATAAGAATGGGGCTTGAGTTAGAGGTTGGATTATTCCTTCTGTCCCCACCCTGGCCAGAGGGGATATGTGATATTCCACAGCCAACTAACTCAGGAGATATGGTAGCATATGAGCGCTCTCTCTCTCTCTCTCTCTCTCTCTGTATATGTGTGTGTGTGTGTGTGTGTGAGAGAGAGAGAGAAAGATGGTTTGGTGAGGGGAAAGGAGAGGGAGGGAGAAAGATTCTGACAGTATAATAAGAATACTCTGGGTATGGAATGATCCTGTGAAATAAGGGGGCTAGGATTTCTCGGCTGCCATTGCCATGTCACTTTTAATACATGTATATGTAAAGCACACTGTCAATTTAATTGGAGGACTTCTGCTTCACCATTCCATTTTGTGATAAAAATCCAAGACTGTTTCTTCAGGCATGCACTAAAAACAGTGAAACATATATAGAATGAGAGCCAGTATGCAGTGGATAAAGCAATGAGCTAGGACTCAGGAGACCTAGATTCAAATCCGCTCTTGACTTCGGACACTCACGGGGTGAAGTGGCACTGGTAAAACCATTCCTAGAATATCTCACATTACATCTGGAAAACTCAATAGGGTCTTCATAAGTAAGGCGAGTCTTAGGGCGTGTCCAGATTAGCTGTTTTGGGTGTGGAATGGGTTGGGCTACAAAGGGTCTGCTAAGGACGGGGGGGAGGAGCATGTGCTATTTGACATACTCATCCCATCCGAACAACAAATGGTCCCTTGTAGTCCAATCAGTTGTTAATTAAGTGCTTCCCCTGATCACCTGCAGAGGGTCAGGGGAAATGAATTTTTTTTTTTTTACGTTGCTCCTCTCTCCCTCTGTTGGTACCATTCCATTTTCTCCCTTTCCCTCTCCCTGCTTCCCTTTCCTCATTCTGCAATCAGGCTGTTGGAAGCTGAGACTGCTGGAATCTGCTTTCTCTGGGCTAAGCAAGTTAAACAGTGAGTGTGCCAAGAAGACTGCGTGGGTCTGAAAGGTGTGTGGCAGTTCTCAAAGGGGAAGGATGGATTGTTCTAAGTAGAAATACTGGTAGATAAGGTCTCTTTTTTTCAATCATAACTAGAGATGGCATAGGTGGCCATACCAATTACCTCCTACCCCCAGAACCTACTGGTCCACTTACAGTGCCGTGCATGGTGCACATGGCCACTGCCATCATTAATTCGCCAATCGTGGCAGTAGCTCGGCTGCTGCAGCCCCATCTCCCTGCTTGCCTGGCCACTCTGCAGCTGAGCAGGGAGACTCATCCTCCCAACCCCTTGCCACACTTTTCTATTTTCCTTTTCTGAGCCTAAGCTTGTTGGCAAAAAAAGAGGGGGGGGGAAATAGAGGGAAAGGGTGCAAAATGCAGTACTTCAAAGACTGACAGTTTTATTTCAGAATGAGCTTTTTTTGGTACAAACCCCACTTCATTATAGATAGCTCATGCTAAAATAAAACTGTTAGTCTTTAAAGTCTACAGTACTTTTTTTTAATTTTTAAAAAACTTTTCCTCCTTTTCTTTTGCCAGCATGCTGAGGTAGGGTAACACAGTGGCTTCTTTGGAAATCCAGCACTTCTCACCTCAGGATGGTTCCTCCTCCCTCAGTCTCCAAAGAAGGCTAGTGCTGCCCACAGGCCTCTGAGATTGCAGTTGTTCTCTATACTAGCCATTCTCAACCTCAGCCGTAAATACAATATGAAAGAAATTGTATGTCCCATAATGAACCTTATAAGGTGGTGTGTGAAGAACTGTGTCCAGTCTCCTTTCAAATGTGCCAAGCCCCCCTAGGGAGCCATATGGCTCCTGTTCAAATTGGTTGCTCCATACAAGGATCTAATTGAAGCACTATAATTGCATAACTCTGAAGTGGTAAAACTCTCTCTGCCAATGGATGCTTCCATGATTCAGCTTCTCTAAAAGGCATCCTGCTGCACCTTCTGAATCACTGCAAGATGGAGTTGTTAGTGTCAACCCTGGATGAAAAAGAGGAGAAATGGGCATTGTTTTTTTGAGCCAATTGGAATTTCTGGGGCAGAACAAGAAGGATAAAGAATGACTATGGTGTACATTAAGGTGGAGCTTTTGTTCCATCCTTTTCATGAAGTGTGAAAACATGGAGCATTTCCTGTAATTTAAGGTGTTGGGGGTTGCTCTCCTTTAAGAAGTATGACTAAACTGAGACTGTCGAAACAGATGAATAAAGTGCACATCTGTCGCGAACCCTGTGTCCCTTGTTTATTATTCCCTCACAAAGGCCCACAGGTGCATTCCCTTCATGCTGCCACCAGTGGGTTATCTGAATCCACAGTACCATTAATGTATGACTGGACACTTGTCTTGTGAACAAATCAAACGTATTTATTGAAGTGAATCAGTATTTCAAACAGTATTAGAAATCTTTCAGGTAATCAAAGTTCATTGGCCTTAGCTTATCAGTTCCCTCATTACTTTTTTCCCTCTTCGTTTACAGTTTCATAAACACATTACCAACCTAATTTTTTCTAGTCAGTTCTTTTTTTCATCTCATCATTTCCCTAACTGGTCCCTAACTCATCCTTATCTGAATGCTCCTCCTTCAGCCAAGTCTCATATCTCAATTGACTCCACCTCTCCAGCTCTCTCATAGGCTCATGCAAATTAGCTCTTGCGCATGAGTGGAGGAGTGATAGGGCCAATCGCCAGAACATCTTACAAAAATATAAAACCAAGAGACATGGAAAGGAGAAAGAGCTTGTTACGCCTCAAGAGATTAGAACATTTGCTATGGCACAAGATTTTTTAGGGCATGTATTATAGCTTTTAATGGCATAAGTATTAGATTTAGATTACTACATGAGGTGTGGACTGTAATCCAGAACAGTTTGTGCCTAATAAACATGCTAGCCTTCAAAGAGCCAAAAGACTCATTCCTGTTTTCATAGTCATGGTCATCGGTATAACAACAGCAGAATGCCAGAAGGTTTCTACTTTTAAGTCCTGCCACACCAGCTCTGCTGCACACAATAGGACAGATATTTCTGATACCTAATTCTCCTTACTTTAAAATAATAAGATATATCTTCATTGCAATATTCCATACCATTGATGTCAAGGTGCAAACATTTTGTGTGTATAGAGAGTGTAAAAATAATCAAGGGGCATATGGAAGAATTCGCCCTGGACATGAAAGAGTTTTGAAAAACTGAAGCTTGAATAATGGTTTACTATAGTTATTTCAAACATGTAGCCATCTCTCTTGCCAAGTGAGTTTGTCTCAACAAAACAACCTTGACACTTGTATGTGTTTAAGTTAGAGTAAACATGAAGTGTTGTTTGTAAGTGATATGGTGTACCCTTTCAGTGATTATAATATTTTGAGTTCACAAAAGTCTAGCATTTCAGGATTTTAGGGTGACAATATCCTAGCGCATCAAATGCGTAATGATACAAAACATTATTATTGTAAGCTCTGTATAATGTTACTCAAAACAATAACAGCGGCAGCCTGCCAGATTTCAGTTTACAGATTTCTGGAGTTACAAAGGCTGCAGAAACAAGTGGATTTCCTATTGAACATTTTATTTAGTTTTCTTTCCTTTCCAAGCCTCAGGATCTCTAAGTCCTGCAGAAAGTATTGTGTATAGCACATAAAGGGATGATAAAAGCAGACAGGGTCAGAAGCAAATGATGCCAAGAAAGCATCATTAGAAGAGAGAAAACTGCTGGGTGGGGGAGGTTAACAGATTTGTCATATATGCTGATGTGATTCCATAATTGCTTTTGCTCTAGTCTAGTTTTTTAATTGCATAGTCTAAAATATTATGTAGATGTGACTTATCTGAGGATTATTCTTCCAACTTTAAATTGCCTTTGTAATAATTTTTATTACAGAAATACAGCTTTACTATTACATTCTTACGCATAATATATTTTTTTGTTAGGGCATTTTAAAGTTCTAAAGTTTTGCATAGGTCTTCAGTATATTGTTTCCACATTCTCTTTAGTTTACTCTTGTCAGATAGTGTGCTTTCTGGATGGACTTTCAGCATTCCTAATCTAGGCTTAAATTTCTCTTGGATTTCTTGGATCTTATAGATATTTTTCCTTTTTTTTTTGTTCTGCTATTCTATTTCTTTGAATGGGTTATCACAATAGTTCTCTCTATCTTTATGTGACAGTCACTGATAAACTGCATTCAGAGCTCTGACCTTAGTTCTGTCATCTTTTATCATTGTGTTTTGTTTGTTTACAATTTACAATTTTAGGTGATTCTTCCATCATCCAAATAGGTTTTTCTTTTTACTACAGGAATTTTTTTTTTTTTGCATTCTTCCCTAATAATATTTCTGTTTTCAATCCACAGTTCTTCTGATTCATGGTCAGTCAAATTTAGTAATGCAAATCTGTTCCTCATGTGGACTTTAATTAATTACCAATGTTGTTTAAATTATATTTTGGTGTTTCTTTTAGTGTTTCTTTTCAGTTTTACTCTAATGTTGGATTTTAAAAACTCATGATCATTACCACAATCTGCTTCTGGTCTTGTTTTAGCAGAGAGAATACACCTTCTCCAGCTTCCAATTACATAACCTATTTTATTTCTATATTGACCACTGGTGATATCCACATTGCAGATGTCTGTTCAGTTGCTTGTAGTAATCCTACGAAACCTGCTCATGTGATGGGCACCTGAGTCAGCAAAGCTCAGATATCCTTGCCCCACCTGCTCTGTATCCAACCTTTACAAGTTGGTGGAGAAAATTCTAGAAGAAGTAGCTACTTCTGTTACTTTGAGCATGGCTCTGCCACACCTTCAAGAACTTTACTGCCATCCTCTTCCATGAGAATGTTGAGGTTTGAACAGATGGGGACCAGAAGATTATAAGAAGCCTTGCTATGTGCACCCACTTGCATTTCCATTCCTAGCTTCACATGAATCGTTAAGAAATCTTGTCTGAATCTTTAAGAAAAAAGATTTTGAAAAGTGAACAGTTGAAAATAAATTGTATGTTAGCAAAAAGAGTGGTCTGTTCCACACAATCAATTCAATGTACTAGCCACCTAGACTGGTCTTAATTGACTAGATAGGCGGGATATTAATTAAATAAATAATAAATTAAGATTAGGACCTGTCATATGCTGCAGCCTAGCATGTATGTGGCTTGCTTCTGATGTCAATTGTAGAGGTTTGTTTGTTTGTTTGTTTGTTTGTTTGTTTGCTTGTTTATTTATTTATTTATTTATTTATTTATTTATTTATTTATTTATTTATTTATTTATTTATTTATTTATTTATTTATATCCCATCTATTTGGTCAATTACGACCACTCTAGGCGGCTGAGTTGATGAGTTTTGATTCAATAGTAGACGTTGTCTAGAGGGGCGGGGTAAAAATTAATTAATTAATTAATTAATTAATTAATTAATTAATTAATTAATTAATTAATTAATTAATTCAATCAATCAATCAATCAATCAATCAATCAATCAATCAATCAATCAATAAAGCAAGTCCTTCCAAAACCATAGTTGTTGTACAGTTGTCTTTGCCAAAACTCATAAAAAAACTGAAATCAGTTATCCTTCCCAAATTTAAACATCAACATACCAGAAAATATTTGGGGGAAAATTACGGAAAACTCAACCATAGAAATTGGTATCAGCAAAATTTAAAGAAGTTATGTTAGAAGTAGTTCAGAGGGGGCACTTCTGTCCTACTGAACAACATAAAATTAATAGAGAGATACCAGAATTGCGTTGGAGAAAGTGTGGCCATGAAGGAAGGTTAGAACATGTGGTTAGACTGCCTAAAAATAGACACTTTCTGGTATGAGGTAATTAATTAGCTAGAAAAAATAACAAATAGAAATATAGTTCCAAATGAAACCTTATTATTATTCTCTCTATTTACCAGAGGAAATGAAAATTTATCAAGTAAAGAACTAGTAACAACTCTTATAGGGGCAGTGTGGAATGAAATTGCGTGATGCTGGAAAGATGCTCAGGACCTCACTTTGCAAAAATATATGAATAAAATATGGGCAATGAAGCTGATGAAGAAACTGAATAATCAAATCAGATTATACAGAGGTGATATTTTAAAAGATAAATTTGCAGAGATATGACAGCCCCTGTTGAAATCTGATATGGAGTCAAAAAATAAAGTAAACCAATTGGATAATGGATTGGACCGCTGGTTATTCTAAGCAGCATTAGTGAAACATAAAAATGCAGTAATGAGCCAAGGAAGAGACTATGTGAAAAGATAAAGCTATAATGTAAACTGTGTATATATAGGAAAATACTATTGTTTATGAACAAGAAAATGATTATTGTAAAACAATAGGTATAGTGTTTTTATGCTATTTTGAATGGATTTATAAAAATTTTCCCCTCATATACCTTTTCCCCTATTCCTCTACAACATGCCTTTCTAAATCACAAGCTCATTTGTGCTTTGTTTCATTTGTGCATCTCCTAAAGAGGCTGTGCAACATGTAAACCGAGGATTAATGTGACAAATTCCCTCAAAGGAAGAGACCAGAGGAAGGTCACATTTCAGCTATCTGATTTCTGTGGCACCAAATCAGCCTAGAAATTACCGATGTGGCATCAAACCCTTCCAGCAGAGACCCTGAATCAAGTTTCCTCAGAAAACGTCCTTTCAGCACTCAATGCCCAATATCTAGTAAACACCGTTTTCCTCATGCTTTATTGGAAAGCTTTTATCTTTTAAACTGTTCCTCGCTATGTGTCTTAAGATAGATCACCTTTATTAACCCAGTGGAGTTTCACCATTTATTAAGATCTTGTGTCATTAAAGTCATTCAAAAGCTGTCAACATTTTCAGTTAAGTGGAACAAGCTCATAGAGGCAAAGGGTTTTTTTGTGTGTGCTATTTTGAAGACTTTGGGAAGTGTTAAAAAGGTTTCTAAGGAACTTTAAACACAAGCTCCTATTTAAAAAATATGTCAAAGGTTTCAATGGAAGGGATTTGTGGAGCTGATTTTTGATGAAGGAACAACAGCATCTAAGAACATGAGTTCTTGATTCTGATTACAAAGAGGCACTGCATTTGGACAAATTTAGAAGCCAAGGCCAAATCAGGCTGATTTGATCAGGTAGGACCTGTTCCAAATTAGTCAAGGTCTAACCTGGACCACACTATCAGGTCAGGGTTTCTGACATCTGAGCATCTCCCCAAGAGTCCTACAGAACAGTGGTTCTTAACGTTTGTTACTCGGATGCTTTTGAACTGCAACTCCCAGAAACCCCAGTCAGAACAGCTGGTGGTGAAGGCCTCTGGGAGTTGCAGTCCAAAACTCCTGAATAACCCAAGGTTAAGAACCAGTGCTACAGAACATTATAGACCTCCAGGGGAAAAACAGAAGCCTGTGTTCATCAAACCCCATTTATCCTAATAAGGGTTAATTCCAAAATGAAACCAGACAATCATTTCCAATCATATCAAAATTCATCTGAGTATCAAGGTCTAAGTCAACAAATCTAGGCAATATTGATTGATTGATTGATTGATTGATTGATTGATTGATTTGATTTGATTTGATTTGATTTTTACCCCGCCCCTCTAGACCTTGTCTACTCGGAGCGGCTTACAAAATAAAACAGAACAATATGAAAATATATAAAATCATAAAATTACAATTACAATTTCAATTTAAAACAATTAATTTAAAGAGAGGATTACCAAGATGGAATAGCAAAGAAAAGAAAAAAGGAGAAAGACTTGATTGGAGGGAAAGCCTGCTTTAATAACCAAGTTTTTAACTGGCTTTTAAAAACACCCAGCAAGGGTGCCAGCTGAATTTCTGTTGGAACGGTGTTCCACAGCCGAGGAGCCACCGCCGAGAAGGCCCGTTTTCTTGCTTTTATCTTCCGGGCCTCTCTTGGCGTCAGACCCCTCAGCCGTCCCTGCTGGCTATGTCGGGTGATTCGAGTAGATCTGGGTGGGAGAAGACGGTCTGCCAAATATTGAGGTCCCAAATCATTTAGGGCTTTATAAGTGATCATTAGCACTTTGAATTCAATGTGGAAACAGATGGGCAACCAGTGCAAAGCAGCCAGAGTGGGGGAGATATGCTGGTGTTTTCTCACCCCACTAAGGAGACTGGCTGCCACATTCTGGACCATCTGAAGTTTCTGCATCAGCCTAAAAGGCAGCCCCACGTAGAGTGCGTTACAATGGTCTAATCTTGAGATTACGAGCGTATGTACTAGAGTAGTGAGAGCCCCCCGATCAAGATATGACCGCAGCTGGGCAATCCGCCATAGATGGAAATAGGCGGAGCGTACCACGGACGCCACCTGGGTTTCCATGGTAAGCGCCGGGTCCAGATGTATTCCCAAGCTGCGGACCTCACTCTTTGCGGCAAGGGTCATCCCTCCAAAGGAGAGGGAGTCACCTATGCCGCTGACGGAAGGGCCACCCACCCTCAAGTGGCTGGGTTCAGCCTCAATCCATTTGACTGCATCCATTCCAGTACAGTCTCCAGGCAGCACTGGAGGGACTGGACGGCAGCCACAGAAGTTGGTGTAAAGGAGATGTAGAGCTGTGTGTCATCAGCGTACTGATGACACGATGCCCCACACCCCCCTGATGACCCTGCCCAGCGGCCTCATATAGATATTAAACAGCATTGGGGAGATGATCGACCCCTGTGGAACCCCACAATTGAGATTCCACGGGGCTGAGACCCTCTCCCCAAGCTGTACTCTCTGGGGGCGGTCCTCCAGGAAGGAGCGGAGCCAGGCAAGTGCCAGGCCACCGACTCCCAACTCGGAGAGCCTCTCCAGGAGGATACCGTGGTCGACGGTATCAAAGGCAGCTGAGATGTTGAGGAGGACCAACAAGGACATGTTGCCCCCATCGGTCTCCCTCAACAGGTCATCTAACAGTGCAACCAGTGCCATCTCTGTACCATAGCGCGCCTGAAGCCTGACTGAAATGGGTCCAGAGCATTGGTTTTGTCCAAGCTGATCTGCCACCACCCTCTCAACCACTTTGCTGAGGAAGGAAACATTGGCGACGGGCCTATAATTGCCAATTTCGTCTGCCACCAAATTTGGTTTCTTCCTAATGGGTCTAATGAGTGTCTCCTTGCCCTCCTGAAGAGACCCATTAATTATTGCAGTGGCCCATTCAGTTGTTACCGGCCTGGCTGCTTTGATTAGTCAGGCCAGGCAAGGGTCGAGAGAAGAGGTGGTGGCCTAACAGCGATCAAGCGCCTTGCCTACCAAATCTGGTGTTACAGGCTAAAAGGAGTCGAGAATAACCGGGCAGGACGGAGCGCTGGACATCTCTGCTCGATCCATTGTGTTTAAAAAAGGAGAAAGGTCGGGACTTCCGGCTTGACGTCGCAACAAGACAGCAGCAGGAGGGCAGAGCTCTGTCCCCTGGGCTGAATTCTGACCCGTTTTGGGACACCGTTGGGTGTCGGAACCACCTTGGAGGGGTGGTGAACTGAGGGAGAAAGCCTGTTGATCACGGGGAGCGGCGGCCACCCCGGTTCGATCCAGGAAACTCCCTAATCAGCCAACGGGCAGAAATAAGCAGCTTCGGTGAGCTTCCAAGTCGCTGGCAGCCGGCTGAGAGAAGCAAGGAACAGCACCTGGCATCGCTGTTTTTCCATCGGGTGAGAATCTTTTTACAACTAATTGCGTACGTACCCCTACATATGGAAAAAAAGAATTGCTATCTTATCTCAGTAACTTTTTAAAGTGGCAGAAAATCTGGTTAGAGGGATAGCTGAAGAAAGTAACTTTTTAAAATTATACTTTAAGAATACTTACAACCTGGCGTTATAAGCTTAAGAGACCTTCCTGCAAATTAAGTGCGGACATTGTTTTGACTATCCAGAGCATTTGGAATGATTCCCAGAAGATGTGACCTTGAATATACTGTTGTTGCTTAAGTCTGAAAAACTGTTTATTTCCTCGTGGACCCTAAAGTGGACTTTTCAAAAACTGTTCCTTGGGTCGAATTTGGTTCAACTTTACATAGCCAAAGCGGAACTCTTAAAATGATTCTGGAAATTTGGAATATCTGTTTATTAGCATCTAGGCAGCAGAAACAGAATGGCACAACAAGGACAATTTTGGAATGAAATAAAATCTATGCTTCAAAAAATATTAACGACCGTGAGATCTCATTATCAAGAGACAAAATTATTTAATCAACATCAGAAGGACTATAGTCCACAAGCAACAGAAAACAACAAGGAAGGAAATGGGAGTATCATAGATGATGTATGCCAAACCAAGCAGCAGCTTGAGAAAGTTAACCTAAGAGAAACATCAATCTTGGACCAGAGGAGAGTACCAGGGGAAGACAAAGGGAAAGAAACAGCAAAATTAACCAAAAAAAGCCTGAAAGACTCATTGAAGATAGACCAAGTACAAAAGGAGTCAGTGGACATAAATCAGAACTACAAAATGGTTTCAGAGGACATGAAAGATGGCAGAATGTTTAGAGATATAGCAGGGAATGAAAAAAGAGGAATCAGAGAGGGAATTACCTAGAAAGATGAAAAAAGGGAAAACAAGGAAGGGCCCCTTAATATTGGAAACATGTTTACATTTATCATCTGGATCTGTAAAAGGGTATATTCTATATATTAAAAGGAGAACTAAATTGAAATAAGGGAGCCCGAATCAGGGTAAAGATGTAATATGGTGATTTTTTATTTTAGGCAAACTAAACTAGATATAAAGCTGGGTCATGGATCTGGAACCACTTTCAATAAGAATGTTATTAGAAGATCCTGAGAACTTTATATAATATGAGAGTAATATTATGATAGTAGTTATATTATATACTAAAATCTGTATATGAATGGTTTGAAAGATGGTTGGAATTTGGGGGGAATAATCGGGAAGACACTGAGATGTAAAAAACAAATAATTGCAAGCAAGTATGTAACACGATGTTTGACAAGCACAAACAATGTAGATAGATTGGAAAATTAATAAAAAATGTTTTTTTAAAAAGGAGAAAGGTCATGGCGGATGGCCTCCACTTTGGATTTAAAAAACGCTGCAAATTGGTCAGGTGAGATGCTAGTGGGAGGCCCTTCACCCTGACCAATTCCAGATAGATCGCAAACTATACGGAAAAGTTCCGCCTGCTGGTTGGAAGCTTCACTTATCTGGTCAGCGACGTAAGATCTTCTAGCAGCCTTTACCTTGGCTAGGTAACGGTTAGTTGCTTTTCTAATCCCACAAGCTTCATTTCTGTATTGCTTCTGTGCTTCATAAGCACAAAAATATTTCAAAGTTTGAAAATTAAAAAAGTTAAAATGTATTGAAAACATTACAATTATGAGAAAAATGTTAGAGACAAATGCTTAAAAATATGAAAACTATACTTAAATTGCAGGCAAACACTTTTCTTTCAATTGTCTTTATTTGCCTTCCAACTATAAATAATCCTTTCTCCATGGATCTGGAGCACAAGAAAAAAAAATAATAGGAAATGCTATTGTTGTCACACCTACTGTAATTCCAAGGACTTGTAACTCAAAATAAGGCAAGTTGCCACAATGACAATAATGTAATTGTTTTGACTAAAATTTTGCAAAGCTAGAGGACGTGGTGGCGCTGTGGGCTAAACCGCAGAAGCCTGTGCTGCAGGGTCAGAAGATCCGGCAGTCGTAAGATCAAATCCACGCAACGGAATGAGCACCCGTCTCTTGTCCCACCTCCCGCCAACCTTGCGGTTCGAAAGCATGCAAATGCGAGTAGATAAATAGGTACCACCTTGGTGGGAAGGTAAACAGCGTTCCGTGTCTAAATCACACTGGCCATGTGACCACGGAAAGATTGTCTTCGGACAAAACGCTGGCTCTATGGCTTGAAGAGTGGGATGAGCGCCGCCCCCTAGAGTCAGACACGACTGGACAAAAATTGTCAAGGGGAACCTTTACCTTTAGAGGAATAAAGGCTGTAGCTTAAAACATCAAGTACTTGGAATACCATAATCCTGGAAGTCCAGTTTATTGTAATTACAGAGAGAAAAACCTTTAGGACCTGCATCCTTTGTTTATGCTTTGTCATTATTTGTAAGTAGCTGGCTGGAGAGCTCTATGGTTTAGGTATCTGGCTGCTGAGGCAAAGGTTGGGAGTTTGATTTCTACTGTGCCTCCTGGAAGTAGAACCAGCCCACATGGCTTTGAGCAAGCTGCACCGTCCCAGGATATCCCCAGAATAAGGCAATGGTAAACCACTTCTGTGTATTCTCTACCTAGAAAACCCTGGAAAGGATTGTCAGAACTGACTTGACAGTGCATGATTATTATTACCATTTGTAAAGCATTTTCAACTATCAGAAATGTTATGGTACAGTGATCTTGCTCAGCTGGAGAGCTGGCTAATTGTTCTGTAATGACTGCAGAAAACTATTGTTCAAGCCTCATTTTTTAAAACGCACTTTCATTTTGAGGGATATTTTTCTCATTAATTATTTTAACACACTATATACACCAAATTTCACATCTTGACAACACGTAAAGCCTCATTAGCCATTTAAGCTTTGTAAATGCACGCATTTGTCTCCAGAAATAGCATCTTTTAATTTATTTTTAAATAGTAAGTGGGTGAGAAAAGAGAAAAGAAGTGGTATTGACTGACGGACTTGCTTTCTAGTCATAGGACACATTTTTAGAAGGAGCTGTCCAATAGCTTGTTTGCTGAGTCACTCTGATAAAGATATTTGGTCCTTTCTTCTTTGTTTGTTTATTCTTCTACTGGCATGTAAATATTTTGGTGTAGGATAACTCCAGGTTATATTTGTCAATAGTTGAAAATGGTTTCATTTGGCCACTTAAAATAATTCAATTTAATTCTGTCTAGATATCTTCCACTCCTGTAAGAATATTGCTTTATACATGCTCATAGCCCCATCATTTGCTGATCCTTTCTTTTCTTTCTTTGATGTGTGTGCATGTATGTGTGCATTCAAATTCATTGCACCTCCTTACACAAATGTAAATCTCATTAGCTGTAAATTAGCTCATTTGAATGTGTACACTTATGACAACCTGTCAAGGGCAGTTTTAAGCACATTTGTTCCTTCAGTATTATTAATACTATTGCTCGTCGTCATTTAGTCGTGTCCGACTCTTCGTGACCCCATGAACCAGAGCACGCCAGGCCCTCCTATCCTTCACTGCCTCCTGTAGTTGTGTCAATTTCATGTTGGTTGTTTCGCAGACACTGTCCAGCCATCTCATCCTCTGTCGTCCCCTTCTCTTGCCGTCACACTTTCCTAACATCAAGGTCTTTTCGAAGAAGTCGTCTCTTCTCATCAGATGGCCAAAGTACTGGAGCCTCAGCTTCAGGATCTGTCCTTCCAGTGAGCACTCAGTGTTGATTTCCTTCAAAATGGATAGTTTTGTTCTTCTTGCAGTCCAGGGGGCTCTCAAGAGCCTCCTCCAACACCACAATTCAAAGGCATCAATCCTTCGGCGGTCTGCTTTCTTTATGGTCCAGCTCTCACTTCCATACGTCACAACAGGAAAAAAACATAGCTTTGACTATTCAGACTTTTGTTGGCAAGGTGATGTCTCTGCTCTTTAAGATGCTGTCAAGGTTTGCCATCGCTTTCCTCCCAAGAAGCAGGCGTCTTTTAATTTCGTGGTTGCTGTCTCCATCTGCAGTGATCATCAAGCCCAAGAAAGTAAAATCTGTCACTGCCTCCATATCTTCCCCTTCAATTTCCTAGGAGGTGATGGGATCAGTGGCCATCATCTTAGTTTTTTTGATGTTGAGTTTCACGCCGTTTTTTGCACTCTCCTCTTTCACCCTCATTAAGAGGTTCTTTAATTCCTCCTCACTTTGTGCCATCAGAGTGGTATCATCTGCATATCGGGGGTTGTTGATATTTCTTCCGGCAATCTTGATTCTGGCTTGGGATCCCTCCAGTCCGGCCTTCCGCATGATGTATTCTGCATATAAGTTAAATAAGCTGGGGGACAATATACAGCCTTGTCATACTCCTTTCCCAATTTTCAACCAATCAGTAGTTCCATATCCAGTTCTAACTGTTGCTTCCTGTCCCACATATAAGTTTCTCAGGAGACAGATAAAGTGGTCAGGCACTCCCATTTCTTTAAGGACTTGCCATAGTTTGCTGTGGTCCACACAGTCAAAGGCTTTTGCATAGTCAATGAAGCAGAAGTAGATATTTTTCTGGAACTCTCTGGCTTTCTCCATAATCCAGTGCATGTTAGCAATTTGGTCTCTAGTTCCTCTGCCCCTTCAAAATCCAGCTTGTACTTCTGGGAGTTCTCAGTCCACATACTGCTGAAGCCTACCTTGTAGGATTTTGAGCATAACCTTGCTAGCGTGTGAAATGAGTGCAATTGTACGGTAGTTGGAGCATTCTTTGGCACTGCCTTTCTTTGGGATTGGGATGTAGACTATCTTTTCCAATCCTCTGGCCACTGTTGAGTTTTCCAAGTTAGTTAGGCATCCTTCAGTCTTGAAAGACTATGGTAACATGCTCTGTATGGAGGACTTGGAACAGCGTCTAGTGTGGCTGAGGAGGCAAATTCGAGAGTGACAATCCCTTCCACACTGAAGACAAATCCAATCTATCCCCTGTCCAGCTTCCTGGTTTTGCTGCTTTTGTGACTTGCTCTTTGCCTCAGCCTGCTGGGCAAGCGTCTCTTCAAATTGGGAGAGGCCGTGATGCAGTGCCTGCCTCCAGGCTGAACGCTCAGATGTCAGGGTTTCCCATCTGTTGAGGTCTATTCCTAAGGCCTTCAGATCTCGCTTGCAGATGTCCTTGTATCACAGCTGTGGTCTCCCTCTGGGGCGCTTTCCCTGCACTAATTCTCCATATAGGAGATCCTTTGGAATCCAACCATCAGCCATTCTCACAACGTGCCCAAGCCAACGTAGATGTCGCTGTTTCATTGCCAGGGGATACCAAAAATCTGTCGGAGGCAACGCATATGGAACGTGTTCAGCTTACTCTCCTGCCGTGCACAAAGGGCCTTTGTGAGTCTAGAGAATATGGTGGCTGCTTTGCCAGCTCGACATCCAGAGAGAGGGTGTCAGAGATGGTTGAGCCAAGGTACACAAAGTCATGAACAACTTCCAATTCTTGTTTGGAGATGGTAATAGAAGGAGGTAAGTCCACGCCCTGGCCCATGACTTGTGTTTTCTTCAGGCTGATTGTTAGTCCAAAGTCTTGGCAGGCCTTGCTGAAACAATTCATGAGTTGTTGGAGGTCTTCAGCAGAGTGGGCAACACTGGCTGCATCATCTGCGAAGATGAAGTCCCGCATGCATTTCAGTTGGACTTTGATCTTCGCTCTCAATCTCTGGCATATTGAATGTAGCACCTTAACAGCATCATGTTTTAAGATTTTAAATAGTTCAACTGGAATGTCATCACCCCCACTGGCCTTGTTGTTAGCCAGGCTTTCTAAGGCCCACTTGACTTCACTCCCCAGGATGTCTGGCTCAAGGTCAGCAACTACATTGTCTGGGTTGTCCGGGATATCCAAATCTTTCTGATATAATTCCTCTGTGTATTATTGCCACCTCTTCTTGATGTCTTCTGCTTCTGTTAGGTCCCTCCCATTTTTGTCCTTTATCGTGTTTATCTTTTCACAAAATGTTCCTCTAATATCTCCAATTTTCCTGAACAGATCTCTGGTTTTTCCTTTTCTCTTATTTTCCTCTATTTCCTTGTATTGTTCATTTAAGAAGGCCCTCTTGTCTCTCCTTGCTATTATTTGGAAGTCTGCATTCAATTTTCTGTAGCTTTCCCTATCTTCCTTGCATTTTATTTCCCTTCTCCTCTCTGCTATTTCTAAGGCCTCGTTGGGCAGCCACTTTGCTTTCTTGCATTTCCTTTTCTTTGGGATGGTTTTTGTTGCTGCCTCCTGTACAATGTTACGAGCCTCTATCCAAAGTTCTTCAGGCACTCTGTCCACCAAATCGAGTTCCTTAAATCTGTTCTTTACTTCCACTGTGTACTCATAGGGGATTTGGTTTAGATTATACCTGAGTAGCCCAGTGGTTTTTCCTACTCTCTTCAATTTAAGCTTGAATTTTGCTATGAGAAGCTGATGATCAGAGCCGCAGTGAATTCCAGGTCTTGTTTTTGCTGACTGTATAGAGCTTCTCCATCTTTGGCTGCAGAGAATATAATCAATTTGATTTCGATATTGCCCATCTGGTGATTTCCATG
The DNA here is from genome assembly GCF_051106095.1 of Pogona vitticeps. Lineage (NCBI taxonomy): Eukaryota > Metazoa > Chordata > Lepidosauria > Squamata > Agamidae > Pogona > Pogona vitticeps. Next base: position 154,578,291 of record NC_135784.1, read on the forward strand.
TATAGAGTCGCCTCTTGTGTTGTTGGAAAAGATTTTTTTTGTGATGACCAGCTTGTTCTCTTGACAAAACTCTATTAGCCTTTGCCCTGCTTCGTTCTGAACTCCAAGGCCAAACTTCCCTGTTGTTCCTTTTATCTCTTGGCTCCCTACTCTAGCATTCCAGTCCCCTAGAATGAGAAGAACATCTTTCTTTGGTGTCAGTTCTAGAAGGTGTTGTAAATCTTCATAAAATTGTTCAATTTCAGTCTCCTCAGCAATGGTGGTTGGTGCATAAACTTGGATTATTGTGATGTTGAAAGGTCTGCCTTGGATTCGTATTGACATCATTGTATCATCTTTGAGTTTATATCCAATTACAGCTTTTCCCACTCTTTTGTTGACTATGAAGGCTACTCCATTCCTTCTATGGGATTCTTGTCCACAATAATAGATATGATAATCATCTGAGCTGAATTCACCCATTCCTGTCCATTTTAGTTCACTGATGCCCAGGATGTCGATGTTTATTCTTGCCATTTCCTGTTTGACCACCTCCAGCTTCCCAAGGTTCATAGATGTTCTATTCCAGGTTCCTATGCAGTATTTTTCTTTGCAGCATTGGATTTTCCTTTCACTTCCAGGCGCGTCCACAGCTGAGCGTCCTTTCGACTTTGGCCCAACCACTTCATTAGCTCTGGAGCTACTTGTACTTGTCCTCCGCTCTTCCTCAGTAGCATGTTGGACGCCTTTCGACCTGAGGGGCCCATCTTCTAGCGTCATATCTTTTAGTCTTTTTTTCTGATCATGGGGCGTTCTTGGCAAAGATGCTGGAGTGGCATTGCCATTTCCTGCTTCATAGATTGCTGCCTTGTCATGGCAAAGGGGCTTGGGGTAACTCAGAGATGCTATGGGCTATGCCGTGCAGGGACACCCAAGATGGACGGGACATAATGGAGAGTTCTGACTAAATGCAATCCACCTGGAGTAGGAAATGGCAATGCCACTCCAGCATCTTTGCCAAGAACGCCCCATGATCAGAAACAAAAGACTAAAAGATGTGACGCTGGAAGATGGGCCCCTCAGGTTGAAAGACGTCCAACATGCTACTGAGGAAGAGCGGAGGACAAGTACAAGTAGCTCCAGAGCTAATGAAGTGGTTGTGCCTAAGCCGAAAGGACGCTCAGCTGTGGATGTGCCTGGAAGTTAAAGGAAAGTCCAATGCTGCAAAGAAAAATACTGCATAAGAACCTGGAATGTAAGATCTATGAACCTTGGGAAGCTGGAGGTGGTCAAGCAGGAGATGGCAAGAATAAACATCGACATCCTGGGCATCAGTGAACTAAAATGAACAGGAATGGGTGAATTCAGCTCAGATGATTATCATATCTACTATTGTGGGCAAGAATCCCATAGAAGGAATGGAGTAGCCTTCATAGTCAACAAAAGAGTGGGAAAAGCTGTAATGGGATACAATACTATTGCTAGTAATATTAATATTAATACTAGAACAAATAGTAATAAATCCTGCCTCAAACAGGTGATCGAGGTGACTTGGCGGCATGTTGTAACAGCTATGTTAGCCTGCTGAAGCAGAAACAAAATGTCTGAGATCCTATTTATTAGCATGGTAAGTTGCAGCTAGAGTAGCCCCATTGAATCAATGGGGATTTGGTGAGTCAACTGCTCTGTAAGTTCCATTGATTAAGTGGGCAGATCCTAATTGGGACATAAGATACTAAAGTAACTAACAACTGGAGAAGTCCCATTAGAATAACTATGCTAAGTGACAGGATTTCAGCCACTGCATCTTGTATTTCTTAAAGAATATACTGTAGGTTTTATTTGGCACAAGCTGTCATGTGGTGTAACCAACTTCCTGAAGAGCATCTCAGGATGTAGCCTATGTCTAGTTTGTATAGTGGCAAGCCAGAGATCTTGCAGAGCACTTTGCCAAGGGGCCAATATGATGCCCCCACCCCTCCCCACTTCATATTTAAATCCAGGAAATCCAGCAAAGCTGTCAGATCAACACCAGGACATCCAGGGAGTGCCAGTTGCATTTTCCCATACTGGGCCTGGCATGACATTGCTCCATCCCATTGTGAGGGCTTTAAATGGAAGCTCCCAGCCATGAGCCAGCACTACACTGAACACTGGAAAAGAGTAGAGAGGGAAGCCACCTGAGGTAGGATTTGGGGGGTGCTGAGGTCCCAGTAGCTGTCTAAAGATGTTGCATGCTGATGCCAGGTCTGGGAGCACAAGCAGTGTGAAAGACAACGGAAAATAAAACTGCCTCATTCAAATGATCCAGCCACACCCAAAGAAGTTTACACATGACCCAGTGATTAAGCTATTTAATTACTTTTAAAATTAATTAATAATAGCTGTATTTTCACCATTATAGTTTCAAATAAGTTAGTTACCATTGGAGATACAATTCTTACCAGCAAATCTTTACTCCTCTCCTTCTCAAAAGTAACTAGAATAGTTCTTTTTAGAGTTCTTTCTATTACTCTAAAAATTTGGATCAAATAGCCGAGTCCAAATTCTGGGGGGAAATCAACATTAAACCACTTATTGAGAATCACATTCTTACAGTCAATTGGTAATCAATACTGTGAAAGTAAATGATTGTGATCATGACTGGATCCAAAAATCTCAAAAAATAAAAATATATTTTTTTTAAAAAAAATGAAGTTCTATCACAAAAGGAGTGAAGTGATCTTCAGATACAGATGTCATACAGGGATATAATACCTTTGTCCTTAGGAAAAGGAATTTATTGCAAGCAACTCATTGCTTCTGATCAGTTACATTCCAAATTCCAAGTAGCAAAAATCTCCCAGCTCCATGTCCTCATCTATCTTGTCATCAGCTACGAAGCAGTGGTGCTAGAAGTGATAGTAAGCATGGGTGTCAGGACATCTTGCATTTGCTCCAAGTTATGCTCTGCCAAATCCCTGTGCAGTCAATTAATCCAAGTAGAAGTGGCATAAAGTTATGATTCAGAGCTTAATTAAAGGTGTAAATAATTTTGACAATTATACTCTTAAACCAAAGAGGTGACAAATAGGGCAGCATGAATAAGAAGAAATACGAAGCCTTGATTAATTAAACTATGCTTTGTGAAAGGTAAGTGTGATTATAAAACACCCAGGATCATATTATCAGAGATGATATTTGTCAGGAAAAAAAATTATAGAGTTCAATACAAATTACATTAACCATGGGTTTGAGGCTCTAAAATTCTGTAGAGGCAATAATGTTGCTCAGCGAGAGGACTCTAATTGCTACATCTGTATTGGTGTGTGTGTGTGTGTGTGTGTGTGTGTGTGTGTGTGTGTGTGTGTGTGTGTGTGTGTGTGTGTGTGTGTGTGTGTGTGTGTGTGTGTGTGTGTGTGTGTGTGTGTGTGTGTGTGTGTGTGTTTAAGGAGAAGATGGGAAGCAATTAAATGACATGTCCTATGAGTAAGAGAAGATTATTTCATATAAAAAGGTCTAACATAATGTGGTAGATAATGGAGAAAGAGTATTTGCCAAGATGGAAAAGACCTGGATAAGCAGCATAAACTCTGTGAAATTTAAATAGGATGACCACCATACCCCTGGAGGGAAGGTGAGGTACAAATGTGACCATGTGAAATATATTGAGCAGCTGTCTGAAAACCTGAGCAGCACACAGAGGAAGGATTCCTCGTGCTACAGGTACGTCCAGTATCTGTGATTCCTACACTACCAGTACACTCACAATATCCCTCATATCTGTGAGCCTCTCTATCTTTTCTCCAAAACATGGTGGCAAAAGGTGAGAAGAGAAGCTAATGTACCATATCTGAAGATTGAGGTACCTAAACATTTCATATTGAAAGCATGAATGCTCCTTCCCATAGAGAGTGCATAAAACAATACCTCTGCTTTAAGGAGTGGATGGTCATCATCAGTGTCCTTCTGACATGAAGGAACATTATCAGCCCAATCCTTATTGTCATCGAAGGCCCATTTACTTGCCTAACAACTAAAATATATCACCCTAGGAACAGAGCAAAGACTGTCCTATCTGATGGTCATTTCATCAATAAATAATTACATTCTTATCACAGCTTTTCTTTTGCTTCATATATTTTAACTTCCAAACGTTTGTTTTATTACCAGACGTTCCCTGGGAAAATATATTTCAATGCCTTGACTATTCATTAGCTGATGACTGACGTGGTACCCACAAATGCAGGGGCCAATTAAGACAGTGCTATTTTGCTTATTGCTTATTGTCCCCCTCAACCCCGGAATAAAGACGCAAGACAAATAATATGGGTTAAAACACGGGCCACACTTTATTGATTGAAAATTCAAATTAGCCATCCTTTGGCAAAGGGGAATCTGCTGTAGTGCAGAAACAGGTAAACTGCAGAGGTATCCAAATACCCTTTAATCCCTGGCCCCAGGTTCTCGTGGTCTTAAAGACCGCAGGAACCTGGCCGGCTGCTAATAAACACCCCCAGACCTCAAGCCATATTTAGTTGATGACTGTTGGTCTGGAAGTGGCCAGTGCATCTTTCCCCCAATCACTGCAATCGCATGATCCACAGTGCTGGGAGGTCCAATGCGCTGTTAGCTTACCTGATCTTACAGTGGGACTCACCACTGTTTTTTCTGCCACAGCACAGGGATTAGCATAGATAAGTCCCATGCCCACTGATGAGCCACTCGAGCTTCACAAGCAGGCCCCCCTTGATGTCTTCCAAGAAGACATCCAAACCCAAATCTGAAAGATGTAGTCCATCTTTCCAAAAAATTGAGGCCTATCCAGTTGGAACCTTTGGTGACCTATCACCGATTCAAGGCTGCTGCAGACTGCACTGCAACCCTTGCGGTTAACACCCCTGTGTGCTGTGTTAACATTGAGGAAAAAAACTACCATTTCTCCACACCAAATGAGGAATGGTTTTTGTGGCCTTCAACCATTTCAGGTATGATGTTCAAGATTGGCACTGTCCAGGATGCCTGGCCAAAACATTGCCGGCAAGGTGTACCCAACACATCTGTTGGAAATTGGCCAAAGGCCTCCACCATGCAAAGCTGGCTCCGCAGTATGCCGAGCAGCCTTTTCCATGCGATGTGTGCTCTGGCTCCAAGACCTAGGCTGCTCCCCCATGGGGATGCAGCTGCATAATGCTCCACCCAGTATACCTAGCTGTGGCTGATAATCACAATATGCCTCCGTCTCACCGACCCAATGGGACCTGTGGAGACGTAACCAGACTAGGCCCCTGCCTACACGTTAGGTCGTGTTCTTATATATCTGCAGTAACTGGATAATGGCTGCTGGCCTAGACACTTGATCTCTTCTTGGTTTGAGACCCAGGGTTGCAACAGTGGGGGCTGCACCCATTCTGAATGAATGTGTGCCAAAACTCATGCCTTGGATATCCACTCTGTCTAAGGCTAAGGCGGTTAATTTCCAGCACTGATATTTCATGAAAGGTGACTTATCAGTATGTTGACATAAAAACTGGGGACCTATTCTCTAACCTTTAGCTATGGTTGTGATACTTTCACTGGGCACATGCTGCTTATGCTCCACTGCCCTAAGGTGATTTGTGAACCCTTGCCTAGTTGATCGGCCTTGGAGTGCCAAAGAAGAATTTGCACCTTCCCTTCTTTAGCCTTAACATCCTGCCATTGCAGGGCCTAGACTTATCATTTCCCCCCATGTAATCACTTTTGCTAATTCTAAGAGCCCGGGCGGATGTCATTAATGCTGCTGTCTAGAATAGGACCCATTTCATATTCGTCCCTGCATAAGAGTGCCCAGTGTTTACAGATGCACTCTAATAACGGAGGTGATATGAAGCCCTAGTATCTTGTACTGTACCCCTCTCTTTGAATCGTCCCATTATCATTTTCCTTATGTGGTAATCCCCTGAGGGATCTCTAAGGCTCTTAATTTTTTCCAAAAAAGGCCAGTGCTGACCACCTTCCCTAAATAGTTCAGGTGCCAGTCCCTTTCCGTTTTAATGTACCACAAATCATTGTAAATGTTCTACTGGTGTCAGCCAAACCGGCTTCAGGTCGACCATTTTCCTAAATTCCTGTAATTCTATCCTCATGGCCAAATAACTCTTCCTCATCCTCAGTGCCAGGTCCAAATCTATCGCTCCTGATGCATTTTCATGGCAATTTACCAAACCTCCAGAGACAGAATTTCCAGGAACTCCCTGGCTCTGAGGTCTGGCTTCATGAACAGCTCGATCTGTTGGCATGACAATGCATTGGTTATCCAACTTTCTGGACCTGGTACATGTCATGCATGCACTAGTATGCTAAGTTACAGCGCATAAATGTAAATGCCCTAATCAGTGGCATATCCCATTCTAAATATGACATAAGATTGTTTATGATGTAAACAACCACTTGATTGTCATGCCAAATTGTACTACTGAGTTTGACCACTCTTTGGCCCATATCTAAAGTGCAGCCAGTAGTGGGAGAATTCTAGGAATGTAAATCTTTGGTGATGCCATTCTGTTGCCACTCATTGGGCCAAGTGCCAGCACACCATCTTCCTATGAAATAATCTCCACATCCTAAGGATCCTGCTGCATCCACGTGAACCTGGAAATCTGCTTTCAGCCCAGCTTGCCTCTCAGAAGGAGATCTTGCTAAAATCTGCTAAAACTGACTCCATTCTAATAGATCTTTCTCACTCCCTGTGAAACCCTGGTGTTTTGTGTAGCTGTCGACGTAGCTCTTTCGTAGCCTCGCATAGTCGCAGCAGAATGGACACCTGGCACCTTCTTGATTTCCTTTCCCTAACTGAGCTGGGTCCCTTTTCCAGGAGTACCCCAGCCACTGTTGGGCTTTTAACTATTTCCTGTGCCTTTGTTCTGGCGCTAGGCACCAGCTCAAACTTAATGAATTAGGATGCTGTCCTCCACAGGTGGTTCACTCATGTCTGAAGTGGCCTGATCTCTTATACAGTGCCCTTGGAGTTGCACCCCTAACAAACCAGGCAGGAATTAACCACCTGCCACACTCCAAGGCAGGGATTCTGACCACAGGTGGCTTTCCTTTTAAATGACCACTGCCCATTGTATCTCCAGAATTTGGCCTAGCAGGGTTCATGTGTTGCAGCCACATCAGACCCTATGCCAGCCATTGTGTTAGGTTGGGCTGGCAATATGAAAAGAAAGTATAGTGTGCATGCAGCCACTGAATTGTATACTGGCATGCGGCCATGCCTTGCTGTTAAGCCCTGTGCTGTGTGAGTTGTGTCATGCATAAAGTGCGTGATGGGTTGACCGCCACAGGCCCAAGGCCATGGGGGATCGGTGTGTACATGCCCGGTGCAGCGGCTACCTCACCTGATTACGCCATTGCCATACCTGGTCAGTCCCCAGTGTAACACTGCAAACATCGTCTGTCTTCATATACTTCCTCTTGCACTTTCCTGCACACAGTCACTGTTATATATATAATTTTAATTTTTTGTTTTTGCAAGCCTGTTATTTTTACTGAGCCTTGTATTGTACCAGCCTTATTACCAAATTAGCCCACTATGAGCGAACTCTCAAGGCCGCCGTTGACAGAAAGAACGGGGGGGTGGGCAAAGTTGAAGATCAACAATGTTCCCAGTCCAGGAGCCTTGTGAAGCGCACTCTTGTGCCCAAACACCACATGAGAAGGCCCAAGCCAAGCCTCTACCACCAAAACCCTTCAGCACCAGTTTGTTTGTCAGTCTAGCCCATCCGATGCCACCCTCCCCTCCTCAACAGTCAGCTGACGATGTGATGCAACAATTCCCTTCTTTTTCTTTGAACTGCCGAGCTCTCTCCTTGCCACTGCCCGAAAAACAAGAGGGCGTCTCAAGGGGGGAATGCCCCTTAAATAACTTGGCGTCCCCCTCCCCCAGGTCTTAGAGCTCTCGGGAGACCTTGAAGGTCTTGCGTTATCCAGGATGGGAGGCAAAGAACCAGCCGCGCTGCCTGAAGTGTTTTGACTCATCAGCGGCTGCAGCATATGATGGCTAAGAGTCCTCCTGCAACTTTGTGGCCCCTGGCTTTCAGATTTTTATTTTTAAAACATGCATGTCACACCCAGCATTTGGGCTTTCCTGCTTGGAAAAAGAAGTGTCTAGCTAAATCCGCACTATTGCCTGTTTAAATCTTGGGGAAGACATTGCATATGCAGACTCTTTAACAGTGGTAATTTGTGGCTGGCTGTATTTTAGGGAACATTGACACCATGTCAGAGGTTTAATTAAGCATGCAGATGCTCAGAATACATAAGCACCTGCAATGGCATAAACCTCTTGGAAGCAGTATCCCAACAGCAAAAGAGATTAAGCCTCCCAAAATGTTGACGCACGCCTCTGTGTCAAAAGGATAAAGTTGTTGGAGGGTGGGATACAGTGGCTAATAAGCATTCCTCATGCTTGTCTGGTCTGGAAATCATACTACGTAACCCAGATAATGATCTATATTAAAGAAATACAAAATTATCCCAGGGAAGACAAGTAGATCACACACAAAGAGTAAGTCGATATTCTCAAATTAGGACATGAAACCAAACTTTTCATACCTTTGAGACAAGCAAACTTCATCTGAAGAGTCATCTCTGCTGCATCCTTCAGGTAGGTGGAATGCATGCTGCCTGGTTTCAACCTGTAAAAGGGAATGGTCAGCCTTACACCATCCTTAAGCCAGTCCTAGAGGGAGAAAGAACATATTGTTGTTGCTAGGCAACCTCAGGAAATTCTCAACTACCTTCACCTAATCTCATTTCAGGAAAAATAATAATTTCTTTGTTTAGGAGGTAACAGCTGACTAGAAAGGAAGTCAAAATGAGAACGGCAACAGTTTCAGAACTGGGTGCAGGGGGGGAAAAGGAGGATAAGAAGGGCAAAAACATTATAGGAATGACAACTATTGAGGCCTATGATTTGATCCACTGCCAAGAACTACTGTTAATGAAGTACAAATTCAGTATTAATTTAGACACCCAGATGGTAGACTTCTGGAAGAGAGCATTTATAGCGTGCACCAGTAACACTTTCTGAAAGTTCCTCTCCCCCACAACCATTAAAAGGTGCATGAGACTTCTCCACTTTCAATTTGGGTCATCTTAATATTAATTCATATGATTACATATTATTGCTATAGCTGACAAAGTTTTAAGGTCCTATTAATTAAGATACTGACAAGTTGACCGATTGGTTGCCATTTTGAGATTGATGCATGGAAAAGTGTATGACATGTGGACAGCTGCTGGTTCATGCTAATGCATGAAACAGAAAATAGACAATAGGTAAAAGCTTACAGCAGAACATAGCTTGGCTGCTTCAAATACACAACATTCCTTGGCCTTTGTTTTCTTTTTAAGATAGCTATGTTCTCAGGACAGCAAACTGTTGGAATAGCAACTAGCATATTACACCTTTAAGAGGTTTTGATGGGAGGGAATTTGGGTGAATGTCAATCACTTACAATAAACCAATTGTTCCACTCTGCACCTCAGATTCTATTTCTCGCCTTTTTATTTCAGGCAGTGATCTGTGTCAGTTTAGCAAGGCTAGAGTCTGTTAGTGTTTAGCAATGTCAGAAATTCAGAGACAGGTTTGTAATGGCAGTGTCCTGAGTGTTTATGTAACCAGTCAATTAAGCTTCGTGAAGAAACTAATGAAGCCAGCCAGTTAAGACATCATGCCATGCAACCAATGAAAATGTTTTTGTTTATATTCTGGCATGAAGATTTTGTAAGTAAAAGAGAAACATTTTTATTCTTTCTCTACACCAGAGTCTGATGAAATATATTGAGATTGTGTTATGGCAGTGAGGTAAACTTGACTAAAGTTAACTATACCATAAGGGGTGGTGAATCTGAGAGACACTTGAAAATTAATATACTATTTTGCTCTGTAGGTCTCTTTCTGCACCACTGTGTAGGTGGAAGTTTTGTTTTTATTTTAAACCACCATTTCCCACACACTTTGCCCAATACAGACTCTCTTATATGCAGAATATATTATATACATATCTTTATCCAGCAGTCTGTCAGAGTGGCTGTTAGATTCTGGATGAATCGACTTTCTCCTTATAGCCCCCAACTCTCCAAATGTTCTTCAGAGATAATTCTTTTGAAATAGCCCCTCCTGCCCTTAGACTCTACTAGAATTCTGCTAATATTCTTCTTTCATTCTTGGTCTTCTTTTCTTTTCTTTTCTTTTCTTATAGTAGCTGCATTCTTTCACTCCCAACTTTTGATTTCAGCCTGGCTTCCTTTGCCCCATTTCCGTTCATCATCTGATTAATTGGTTTCCTCAGCTTTCCTGTGTCCCTGGCCCTACCATTTAGATCACACCCAAAACATCAGCTCTGAGAAGTTTCTTGAAGACTAATTTTCTTCCAGCCAGTCTACCTCAATCAATCCCTTTCTTCAAAACCAGTGGAATGGGAAAACCATCCCTCTCAATTTTCTCCAAATTGCTTATCTTACAAATAATAACCAGTTTGTTTCAATCTGATTGGTAGCATGTCCAATTCAATTTGTACCAGCAGATTTCATAGTATTTGCATGTACTGTATATGTATTTATCTGCATAGTAAGAAAGAGAAACAATGAAACGGGGGAAATAAAGGCATCTGACCTGGAATGGGGGGAACAAATAAAACTCAGTGCTATTAGCTACTGCTTGATCGATGCGGAGGGAAAACTCCCTCCCTCCTTCATTCCTGCCTTTCCTCTACTGAGTGCCATGCAATTTACTCTTCAATAAATGAAATAAAATAATTCTAATCCAGTCCCACTCCTAGCTGTGCTGCTTCTTAAAGACTAGGGACGTATACTGCATTTTTTTTCATATTTATTTCACTTTATTTGGGGGAGTGCCTCTTGTATTTTTGGGGCACTGGTTCTTTCACTCTACATGAAAGGGAACACCTATTTAGATCATTTCATTCCATTTTTCTCCACTCATATTTTCTGTCACAAGTCCGAAAGCCCTAAAAAGCCTGTAAAAATTACTCCAAAAACTTATTTCCTCATTTTTCAGGTTTTTTTCCTCCCTCACTATTCAGACAAACATAAGTCTATCCAAAAAGCAGAAGCAAGGCAATGGAGAATCAATCTGCTCAAAAATCAGTACAGTGGTGTCCCGCAAGATGATGTTAATTCATTCTGTGAAAATCGCTGATTTGCGAAAACATCATCTTGTGAAATGCTGTTCCCCACTGGAATGCATTGAAATCCATTTAATAAGTTCCAATGGGGAAAAGTCATCGTCGTTTTGTGAAAATTGCCCATAGGAAAACCGTTTTGCGAAGTGCGGGTCAGCTGTCAAAATCACTGTCTTGCGAAAAATGGTCCCGAAAACACCCGTTTTGCAAGTCGCAGACCAGCTGTCAAAATCATCATCTTGTGAAAAACAGTCCCAGAAAAAAAAACCATCTTGCGAAGCACGGACCAAAACATCGTCCAGTGGAAATTGCCCATAAGAAACACTGTTTTGTGAAGCACTATAGCAATCACAAGAACTCATCGTCTAGCGAATAAACCATTTTGCGAGGTAATTGTCTAGCGGGGCACCACTGTACAATCAACTGCTGCCACTACCAGATGAAACAGTCTCCAAAGACTTCACCAAAACAGACACATTTAACAGAATAAATATGGAGTAAGTTAACCAATGTTTAAAAATTCATCAAAAAGAGAGAACATCCCTAAACAAACAGGAGGTGGATTGCAAAATAAAAAAAAATCGCACAGTCCTCTGTCCCAAAAACCAAGAAAATGAAACAAGCAAAGAAAGAAAGAAAGAAAAGAAAAGAAAAGAAGAAGGAAACACTAAAGAACAGGAAACCTTCATAGACCCCTCTTTCATTAATATGTTTTATGGGCTTTCTTTTGGAAACAATAAAAAAACACCACCCCCAAACACATACCCCCTTTTGTGTTTCTCCCTTTGGTTAAAACATGAAAGGGCATCAATATTAAAGACGCTTTATTATCACCAACTCCCCTTCCTTCACGTTCCTGTGCCTTCATTCATTACCTGACTCCCTGGAATTGGCCATACCTGCTAGCCACACAATGTCACCTGCAGTTAGATGGAGTGAGCTATGCCCTGGCAAGTTATCTTCATAGGCAGTGTTCTGGCTGTATATTGGGAGGGGAAATGGGCTTGAACTTGTTTCCCACTCTATAGAGGGGGCAAATATCTGCTGCTTAGCCTTGGGCAGCAACAAGTCTTGGAGTCGCCCTAGCTTTGGTGTAGCCCTTTCACACATTTGTGTGGCATTTGGAGTTGAAGCAATATCTGGAACAGGTCCAGATCAAGAGAGTTCAGGCTCAATTAAAATTGTTAAATTTACCTTTTCTTTGAATGCATACAGTTAACACCCTTAGCCTGGAGGCATACCTTATAAATCACATCGATAGCTAACTCATTAAATTTATGAAAAGGTTTTCTGTTTTCTTAAATCTGGCTTTTAAAACCAGCTTTGCTTTCAATATAATTAGTTTTTATTGGAAGTTTTTTTAAAAAATATCCTTGATATATCCGAATAATATTTTTATACCCTAATTCATTCTTTAAGTCCAAATAATGTATTGTACTGGAACCTGAGGAGAAAGTCGGTAAGAAAGGAAGGGATTGATTGAGGTAGACTGGCTGAAAGGAAAAATGTCCACTTCGTTACATTATTTATCAAGAAAATTGTCCATGTAATTCCTTTACTTTAGAGGAATTTGCATGTTGCTGTGACAGTGATATTATGTGTACATGTTGCTTTTCCATGAACAGCCTGGTCATCAATGTGCTTAATCTGTGCTGACATCTCCGTAGTCCTATTCGAGAGCTAGCCCTTCGTGAAATATACATTGCATATTTATTTATTGTAAAATAAATAAATAAATAAGCAGAAAGTTGGAGCTGCGCTCACACGTCCTGCCTCATCAGCTCTACTCCCTCTGCTGTTCATAGGGCAAGATGCAAATCATTTCCATTTTGATTTAGAACTATGCTTACTCAGGTCTCTTAGTCACCAGAGCTCTAAAAATTATCTTCCAAGTTCCAATTCACACAGAGAGTTCCCCCTGAGAAAAAGAGAGGTTCCTCTGTTCAGGTTCATCATTCTCCATGCAGTAACCGCAATAACAGAAGAAGTAAGGTGGCTCTGGGCACTGCCCCTGAACACATGGTGTGTATTCCCAGTAGCAGTACTCCATTCCAATCCTGTCCTCTCCAGCAGTCAGCCAGCATTCTGTGCCAATGAGCATGCTCAGCCATCATTGACTCACTTAGACAAGGACTTTTAGGGATGAAATTATTTGGCATCATTTCTCAAACCACGCAGATTTAGTTCTGGCTTGATAGAATAAGGATTCACATGCATGAAATGAGCTCACTGGTGGTATATGGGACATTTGTACTCACGAAGGCTTTCATGGCCGGGATCTAATGGTTGTTGTGGGTTTTTTGGGCTCTTTGGCCGTGTTCTGAAGGTTGTTCTTCCTGATGTTTCACCAGTCTCTGTGACCGGCATCTTCAGAGGAGTGGAGATAGGGTGATCAGCATGTTTTTGTTGTGACCAGCTTAGATCAGCTAACGACACCCATCAGTCACAGTAACAGATAATCTCTCCCTCCCCCCTCCCTTATCACAACAAAAACATGCTGCTCACCCTATCTCCTGAAAAAAGACAAAAGCTGTTTCCCAAAGCTATAAATGAACTATCCAACAAACACCAATAGAGCATGGACAGAGTTCCTACTCCAGTCCTCTGAAGATGCCGGCCACAGAGACTGGAAAAACGTTAGGACGAACAAACTTCAGAACATGGCCAAAGAGCCCAAAAAAAACACACCCCACAACCATATCTTCAGAGCCTTGGCAGAAACAGTATACAAATGTGGCAAACAATATGTTGAAAACACATTACGAAAATCATATTACAAGTTTCCCTTCCTACCCACCGCTGTCCCATGGGAGGGGGGAAACCATATTACCAAAGCACTCCTCTTTATTGCCAGCTCTGAGGCTAGCATAGTTTTCCAAGAATACAGCTATGGAACACTGTCTTTAAGAACGGATAGTCAGAATAGAAGACGATTGATAGTTCCAGTGGTGGTTGGGATGAGAAACCAATGAAAATCAGTTACTGGGCAGCAGTAGTATTGGAAGTTGACACTGGTGTAGTAGTTTTCACAGACAACAGTACTGACACTCATTGGAGGCTGATGACTCTCGCTTTGCAGAAATTGCACCATCTGCTCTGGGTGATGGTCTGAATTTTTACAGACGCTGTCCCAGGTACTGAACCATATTCCCAAAATGCTTTAAGTACTTTGGGTAGCAACCTTTAAGCTCAGACTAACACTTGGAATATTACTTGAGTCACCAACTTCCTATGGGCCTAACCTTCTTAGCTGCCAAAATTAAGCAAGATCCAGGCTGGCATGGCTTGTTCAGGGGTGGGATGATGGGACAATGGTTATCAGAAGAAAAACAGAGGATTGCCATCTACATTCATGCTGCTGTTCTCCTTTTCAGGAGGCTTATAGAGTGATTTCTCTCCCTTCCCCCCCCCCCCCCCGAACAGCCTTGAATACAGACACGGAATTCACTAGACTTCATTTGTCATTAAATTCAGCATTCAGTCCCGGAATGCAGTAAAATGAAGAATGCAAGAAGAAAGACCTTCAAACTCTAATGGAAGGAGATTGTTCCTGCCACAAGTATAGATCTGACCCAAAGTTGCTACCAGTTTTGCCTGCAAAGTCATCCATTCTCATATTTGCATAAAATTGTCATCTCAAGGCAAAAAGTGTCTTCTTGGCATTATTGCATTTTTAATCACAAGGATTTTTATAGGTATTGTGTATTTATCTCTTTTAATATTACAGCTTCTGCAATAGCAGCTTGCCTTTATGCTTTAATTAATAAGGCTTGAAGTGAAAGTCTATCATATTTTTAAGCAAATCAGATAGTTGGCCAGTGTGCATAAATACATACCCACCAATACACACATACATACATATACAGTACTGCTCCCACAGCAACTGCTAAATAGTATTGTGATATAAAAGTGATACATGACTTAATTACATCCTGGCTGGATTACTGTAATGTGTTCTATGTGGGGCTGCCTTTCGAAAGTGTGTGGAAAATTCAGGGGGTCCAAAATGCTGCAAGTTGTTAACTGGGGCTGGTCAAAGGGATCAAATAATCACTCTGTAACAACAGTTCCACTGGCTGCTGATCCATTTTGGGGCACCGTTCAAAGTGCTGCTTGCAACCTATAAAACCCCAAATGGCCTGGGTTCAAGCTATCTCAAGGATCATGTTTCCCTTTACGAGCCTGCCTGAGTGTTAAGATCATCAGGAGATACCTTTTTTTCAGTCCCACCACCTTCACAGATGTGTTTGGTGAGTACACAGGAGAGAGGCTTCTCTGTTGTTGCTCCCAGACTTTGGAACTCCCTCTCGTCTTCACTGTTCTTCTGCAAACACTGAAAACATTTTCTTCTCAGGCAGGTTTTTCCCTAGTGACTGGCTCTCTGAGAGGTTTTTAAAATGGGATGATCCATATTTCTGTTGCTTTTTAATCTGATTTTAGTAATACTTTGACCTAATATTTTTAATATAATGGTTATTTAACACTTTAAAAATATTTGGACAATTTATTGTTTTTATCTTTTAATATTGTGTGTTTTAGTGATGCAAGCCACCTGGGGTCCTTTTAAAGGAGAAAAGTGGGGTAAAAATATTTTAAATTATAATAAGGAAAATAAGGGCAAGGGATTACAAGGGGGTGGGGAGAAAATGGATACCTCTCCCTCCCAAATCTGATTTGCTAAAGTAGGTGTTTTGAAACTATTAAACTTCAGAATGACAGCATGCATCAGGCATCAGAAGACAGATTTCTAGTATCCATGTATATTTTTAAAGGATCCAATACTAATAATGCATTACAGCTCAATGGCAGCAACCTTGAGGTTTTACAATTAAGTTTCATTAACAATCAAAACATGGTACAGTACTTGATGTCCCTCATAATGGAATATTCTGCCCCACTTGTGTTTGGCCTGCAAAGTCAGATCGAACCCAACTGCCATATAGGTAGACTACCTGAGGCTAATATCCCAAACCTACTCTCTACAATTTTTGAATATATATATATATATATATATATGCAATACCATGCAGAAAGTGAGCTTACAAAAACATGGTTGTTGCCCCTGGACTGATGTCTGGAGTCACCAGGTAAAATCATAATCAACAACAATACCACTGATTATATTATATTATATTATATTATATTATATTATATTATATTATATTATATTATATTATATTATATTATATTATATTATATTATATTATTTATTTATTTATTTGTGTGTGTGTGTGTGTGTGTGTGTGTGTGTGTGTGTGTGTGTAAACAGAGAAAAAAGACAATATAACTGATGAAGGATTACAGGAAGAAGACACTGTCACCTAATCTCTGCCTTATATATACTGTATAATTGTTCAAAATCCCCCTTGGCCTTTACAGGGTGTGTGGGAGGGGGCAGGTTCACCATGTTGTGAGGAATCTGCAGGATCTCTGCTTCCCCCCCCCCCCGATACCGTTTAAAGTTTTGGCCAAAAGAGACCATAAGAGACTATCTTTTGAGTAATCCCCTGTCCCATTTCTTTATGGATAGAATTGGGATGGAGGTGGCCTGCCCCCTCCCAGCTCCCAGAATGCACGTGCTGTTCTCACACCATTGAAGACTACCCATATGGATGCAAGCAGCAGTCATGTGTTTTCTTTTCTTCAGCAAGGGAGTGTGTCTCCACATATCGAGACACCTCTTCAAAAACCCTGTGAAATAGCTCTGAAATTTTTCACCCTTGTACAAGAATGAACAAAGGAGCGGTTTTTCCCATTAGTAACAGCATCTATAAAAACCAAATGAAAAGAAACATTGTAGTTTGCACATATCTCTTTTGGTATGCTGCTCAAAATGAAAGGGTGTTGTTGTCTCAACCCAGAATAAAATATTTTTCTCTTTCACACACACAAACACATAGACAAACACACACTCTTCTTGAAAGAAATCTCCAAATAAGAAAAATCCACAAAACTCTCACAATTTACCTCCCTATCTCACATATATAACTAATCAAATTTGGCTACATGATGATGTAATTTGAGGGGCAATAATGGGAAATGATAGCCAGAACAATGGAAGACAAAACAATAAAAACACATTTTAACAGGACAGGGCCGGACTGGGACCAAAAATCGGCCCTGGCATTTAGAGCACACAGGCCCACCGGCTGTGGGGACACAGGCCCACCTGTTGTGGGCTCCATTCACGATATTGTGGCGCGCTGAAAGGGCGTTGCTGGTATAGTGGTATTGGTACATGCTTACGAGTTCTCCCTATCCCAATCATTGCCCTGGTTGTATAAATAACAAGGAGCATCAGGAAATCTAAACCTATAAAATCATCACATTTAACAAAAAGTATAATTAAAATGTAATGTTTAAATTTGGCAATGCTAGTGCTCTCTAAACAAAAAACACCAACAGTACAATGTGAGATCGTATAGCTATTTTAATGTATTGAAACATTAGATCATTAAACATAACTGCAACAAAACGTTCAATGTGAACAAGCCATAAGTAGCAGATCCTCCTACATCAACACTTCCACCAGGAACAAAAGGCTCGGCTCAAGAACTTTCCACCTCGTTTATGATTTTAACATTTTAAATTTGAACCCTACTAATACTGGAAAGACTTAGGAATGATATGTTATCAAGGAATAAGAAGACTTTGCAGGGCTTCACTACTCTCTGCAACTCTGTTGATGATGGCATCCACATCAAGACTCATGAGGATTTCTTTTTCTGTAGCCATTAACATGAATGAATCCAAATGGTCCTGGGATACAGTATTCCTCAGTCGATTCTTGATGAACCTCAAGGTGGAGAAGCTTCTCTCACAAGCAACTTGAGTAAATGATAAAGTCAGTAGGAATTTGTAGGCTAGACCTATCACATTATAGGCATCTGTTAATAAATTGTAGTGCCATAGAATTTGATAGCAACAAATGATTAGCCCGCCGCTAAGTCCGCGGGCTTTGAGCAGGCGGGCGGGGTTTGCCACCCACCCCCGGAAGACGGCGAGGCAGTGCGGGCGGGAGACTGGAAGGGGAAAGGAGCAAGCCTTATAAGGCGCTGCTCCGCCCATACCGGCCTCTTTTCTTCGGGGCAGCAGACAGGGACGGATCGTCGCTGTGACGGGCGGCTTGGCTGCGTCACAGCGAGCACCGGAGGCAAGAGCGGATCGGGAGCAGCGGCTCCCGCAACGAGCGAGCACGGTGGGGGAAGCCGGGCAGCTGGCAGCAGGGGTCCCTGCCGGGTAGAGTCGGCGGCGGGTCGCGGCGGGCCCGGCTGGGTCCGCCGGTAGTGAGGCGCGCTGTGTGGGCGGCCTCCGTGCTCCCCATCGACGCCCGGGCGGGCGGCGGTTTGGTTGGGTTGCGCGAAGGCGGGGGGTTGCTAAGGACCCGCCAGGTTTACCCAAGAGGAGGGCCCGGGTTTGATTTAAAAAAAAAAAAAGTAAAAAAGTAAGAGAATAATTAAAGTAAATTGCAGGACCGGTGGGGGGGGATAGAAAAGGGGGACGTGGGCGGCAGAAGGCACGGTAGCTCGCGGGAGCAGCCGCCCGTTGGCGTCCCCCCCCATACTTCTCCCCCCCGCCCTCCCCCCGGGGTGCAAGGGGAACGAGCACAAGCGGTTTCGCTTTTGGTTGGCTGGGTGGGGCTGGAGGGCCATGTGGGGAACTGGCGGGCAGCCATTTTAGGTACAGGGCGCCATTTTGGGAGTGCAAGCGTGGTGCTAGGGCTGCCTGGGGGACCCGCGTGGCTCTCTGGGCCTCGCCTAGCTTCCAAGGTGTGCATGTGTAGGCCTGCGCACGCCTGCAGGCAGAAAGGTGTGGAGTGTAAGGTAAGGAGGCTTGGTGGTTAAAAAAAAAAAAAAAGGAATGGATGAAACAGAAGTAATAAGGACATAATAGGATTAATAAGGACAGCACATATAAGCAATAGGTAGGAATATTTATATATATAAATAAATAATAATTAATTAAAAAAAAAGGGGGAAAGAAAAGAAAGAAGAGAAAGAGAGTAAAGGGTAACATAATGATACAGGAGGACTTATAGGTATGTGGGCAGAAGTATATAGATATATACATATATTTATTTATTTTAAAAAAAAAAAGGAAAGAGAGAGAGAGAAGAGAAGAATAGTAAGGCTGAGGATAAGACTATCGGTTCGTCCAGTGGTGATGGTAATAATAAGATTGATGGCAATTAGGAATGTGTGAATAAAAACAAAAAACAAAAAAGGGGGGGGAAGGAAAATGGAGATGTTAGGTAAGTCACTGGTGGGCCTACAGTATGGCTTTGTGATGAGGTGACAGGGGATGTCTGGTGATAGGGTTGGTGACAGTGACTGGGCGACGGTAGTTTTCCCGCGGTGGTATGGTTGGTCGAGCGTAATAATAATTTCTTGAAAATAATTTTTTTTCTAGGGCATCCGGAGAGGCTTGTGGCACGGATACGACTGGATCAAGGTGGTATTTTCCAATTTGGGTGTCTGGAAGGGGTCCCCCCCCGGGTAGTTGATAGGGCGACCGCTGGCCTGCAGTGGCTGTTAGTGAGTGAGAGCGGCCGCTGCGAAAGGGTGGCAATAGCCTAGGCTGCGTCATCGGTGAGGTCGTCGGTAGTGAGTTCGGAGTAGGCGGACGGACAGGGAGAACTTGGGGCTACTGGGAGCATCAGTGGGGTTTTTTGGATAATGGCGTCGCGAAAAGGACGCGGTACGTCCAAAGGTAAGCAACCAGCTAAAAGGAAACCCGTAGTGCAGTTATCGCCGCCTCAATCATCTTCTGATGAGGACTCTTGGCCGATTTGGCAGGCCCTGCAGGAGAAAATGTCAGCCATGGAGGCGCAGTTGGCCGCTCAGCAGAGCCATCTGGGGGGCGATCAACTGCGCAGGTCAGCCAGGGACTCAAAGGGGCTAAAGAAATCTAGGCTGAAGTCGATAGCGCAGGACCTGATGGATCGCTTTACGGCTCTTGAGTCCACACAGGGGCAAGACGCTGTTCGGCACACAGAAGGGCCCAGGTCACAGGTGCATGCCAAATCGGGGGGCAGCAACAAAGAAAAGACGGCGCCCGTAAAGAGTGTCGTTGCGGCTGCAGCGGATCAGGATACCAGGGAGGAGATAGAAGAGGGAGAGATTGTGGCGGAACCCCTTCTGGAGCCTTGCGTTGCTTCTACGTCCGATGGTGAGTGTATTATTGCACCACAACTACAATCACCAGGACATGCCTGGCCATGGGCGGGGGGCACTATGGGCACACCAACTGGGCACACATCACAGTTGACACAAGGATACCCTAGCGCACCTTGGCCCTATATGGGTCCACAGTGTGGCGCTTGGGGCATACCATGGGGAGGTGCGCCTACACTGCCGCAGACGTCCAGCCCAGACGTTATAAGGGGGTGGCATCCATCGGTGCCTAAACCGGTTATAATACGGTGCCAGCGGGAGCGCTGCCGTATGCAGATTATGCGACACCTGTGGGAGATCACCTGACGGCGGCCACAAAGGAAAAAATTTGGTGAGGCGATTACGTGGACTTTTTTGATCTGCTTAATAGGGACTGTGAGAAAAAAGATTGGGATAAGGAGGATGAAAGGGAGAAAGAAAAACGTAGGAGAAAGAAGCCAGACAGAAATTGGTCAAATTGGTTACCGGGATTTGTTATTTATGCTGGAGTTTTAATAAAAATGCAGCCCTGGAGAGCTCCAGAGCTGATACAATATTTGGACACTATGATTAGGGCATCCACGGATTTTGACGGTTTGGCATGGTTACGATACGATGAGGCATTCCGTATGAGGAGTGCCATTCAGCCTAACCTTCGTTGGGATGAGCCTCACCCCCGTTTGTGGTTGCAGCACATGACTCCAGCTAAATCAAACATGGGTGATAGGTTTGACAGTGGTCACTTGAACAGAAGATCGCGGCAGACACAGTATGCCCGCCCATGGGCGGGTCAGGCGGTTCAACCCCGCTTGTTATGCTTCCAGTATAACGCCAGAGGCTCTTGTGCAAGAAAACCTTGTAGGTTTAGGCACGAGTGCCTCACATGTGGAGGTCAACACCCAAATTCCAGCTGTTTTAGGGCTAGGCAGGACAGAGGAGCAGGCGGAACCAAAAAACAAGGAGGCGGTGGTGCTCCTGGAAAAGGGGCCCAGCCCAATTAGAGTGGAGATTTTAGAATCATGGTTGCATGAATACCCGAGGCGAGAGGAGGCTGCGTATCTACTTGAAGGATTTAAGGAGGGTTTTAGGATACCCGCGGTGGGCAAGCGCACGGGGTTTTTTCGCGCAAAACCTGCGATCGGTACGAGGGATGGAGAGTACTGTGTCGCGTAAAATAGGCAAGGAAGTGAAAGAGGGGCGGGTGCTAGGCCCTTTTCGGAGCCCACCTATCGAGAACCTGAGGGTTTCTCCGCTGGGTATTGTTCCGAAGAAAGTGCAGGGGGAGTATCGGCTGATTCATCATCTGTCTTTTCCGGATGGGGAATCGGTTAATGATGCTATCCCGCCAGAATTATGCACAGTTAGGTACACGTCGTTTGACGAAGCTGTGGTTATGGTCAAAAAATGCGGGATTGGGGCGGAGCTGGCGAAATGTGATGTGAAATCGGCCTTTCGGATTTTGCCAGTTCACCCTAGGGATTTTAATTTGTTGGGGTTTCAATTTGAAGGGTTGTATTACGTAGATAGGGCCTTGCCTATGGGTTGTTCAGTGTCTTGCGCGGCGTTTGAGAAGTTTAGTACCTTTTTGGAATGGAAAGTTAGGCAGTTAGCGCGCTGTACGTCTACGGCGCATTATCTGGATGATTTTCTTTTTTGTGGCAGCCGGAACTCGGGTAGGTGTCAATTTATTTTGAATACGTTTCAGGAGCTTGCCAGGGAGCTGGGTCTTCCGTTAGCGGAAGAAAAAACGGAAGGGCCAGCTACGGTACTGACGTTTTTAGGCATCGAGATGGATACGGAGCGGCAGACGTCAAGGTTGCCGGCAGACAAGCTGGAAGTTTTGAGAGGCAAGATAGGAGCTTTGTTGAGGAAATCAAAGGCGACCCTTAGGGAACTGCAGGAGATAGTGGGACACCTTAATTTCGCATGCAGAGTAGTGGCTCCAGGTAGAGCGTTTATTAGGCGTATTATTGCAGCCATGGCGGGTGTAAAACGCCCGTTGCATCGGGTTAGAGTGACGCAGGGCATGAAAGAGGATCTCAAGGTGTGGTTGCAGTTTCTGACAGGGTTTAATGGAGTTTCCTTTTGGAGGTCAGAGAGGAGTGTACAGGTTGAGTTTCAGGTTTACTCGGATGCAGCTGGTGCTCACGGTTTTGGCATTTATTATAGAGGGAAATGGTGTGCAGGCTCCTGGCCGGAGGAGTGGCAGGAGACAGGCATTACGAGGGACTTGACAGTTTTGGAATTCTTTCCCATCGTGGGGGCCCTCTGGCTGTGGGCAGAAGAATGGGTTGACTCGGTGGTGCGCTTTTGGTGTGATAATGAGGCAGTTGTGTGCATTATCAATAGCCTTACGTCACAGTCGGAGAGGGTGATGCGATTAGTCAGGGCTTTCACCTTAAAGGCGCTGCAGCATAACATATTGATACAAGCGCGGCATATCCCTGGCCTGGATAATAGCATTGCCGATGCTTTATCACGCCGGCAGATGGACCGTTTCAGACAATTGGCGCCGGGGGCCAGGGAGTTTCCGGAGGTGCTGCCGCAGGAGGTCTGGCAAATTGGAGACATGACGCGTCTGAAGCGATAGGCTTGGCTTTGGCGGTAAGGACTCGGAAGGGATATTCGGCTGTGAGTAGAGAATTTATGGAATTTCGTTGTATGGTACAGTTAGAGCAGGTGTGGCCTTTGCCAGTAGAACACTTGCAGCAGTTTATGGTTTATTTATATAGGAAAGGGCTCACGCCAGGGACCATACAGGGCAAACTGTCTGCGTTGGCTTTTTCGTCCAAGGTTCAGGGTTATAGGGATAACTCAAAGGACTATAGGATTAGAAAAATGCTTGAAGGATGGACAAGGAAAAGGGGGAAGGTGCAGGATTCCAGATCGCCCATTTCTCCAGCATTATTGCAGCAATTGGGTGAGCAATGGGGTAGTTTGTGCAGGGATGACTATGAGAGGGCATTGTTTAAAGTGGCATCGTTAATTGCATTTTTTGGAGCTTTTCGAGTGAGCGAGCTGGTAGCAGCCGGTAAGGAGGACAGATCAGGCCTGGCCCTCCAGCAGAGAGATGTTTTGCTTGGGGACAACGGGTTGGAATTGTTTATCAGGCGCTCCAAAACCGACCAGGTAGGAAAAGGGAAGCGCCTAGTGTTGGGGCGATGTAGCATAGAGGATATATGTCCCGTACGAGCAGCAAGGGCATATATGGGGATGAGAGGTCAGGACGAAGGGTACTTCCTTAGGCATGGCGATGGGTCGCCCTTAACAAAGTACCAATTTTGGAGACTGACAGACATGGCGTTGCAAAAAGTTGGGGTGCAAGGTCTACGTTTTGGGACACATTCTTTTCGAATCGGGGCCGCATCCACTGCGGCAGCGCTGGGTTACAGCCCGGAGGAAATCAGGCACATTGGTCGGTGGTCGTCAGCTAGTTACAAGAAGTATATTAGGACTCTATCTAACGAATAGGTAGGGTATGGTTGTGTCTTACAGGTTCAATGGTTCATGGACGGCGGAAGGAAGTCTGGATCGTCGGGCATAGCTACATTTATTGGGCAGAGCGGTATGCTGCCACCTCTCACTGGGGGAGCGATTTAGGACTGGGCGCTTTGGCACATATTACTTGGAAAGGAACCCGCGGAATGCAGTGGATACAGTTCAACAGGATGACGGCATTTGGTCCCTCGCCGCTGGATGTCTTGGTGGTGCATCTGGGGGGCAATGACCTCCCTAGATTTGCCGGCAAGGCACTCATAATAGACATTCTGCGGGATTTGAAGTGGTTGAACGGCAGGTACCCGTCACTGCGGATTTTGTGGTCTAATATCACTCCTCGGTTGGCCTGGCGAGGCTCAGGGAGGACTGATGCGGTGAATAAGGCCCGGCGGGGTGTTAATAAGGAGGTTCACAGAGGCGTCTGCGGCGGCGGCCTCGGATCAGTGATTTACCATCAGCGAATCCATGTTTCAAAGTCTGATTTATTCCGCAGTGATGGCGTACACCTGTCAGTTGCAGGTTTGGAAATTTTCTTAGAGGATATACGAGGGGGCCTGCTTTGTGAGCTTCGTGGGCTCTGTGGCGGGCATGCGACATAGCTATGCTAGTGCGCATGCGGTGGCGGGTAGTGCGGAAACAACCGGTATTTGGTGTGTCCCAATGGGTAAATCAAATAGCTAACAACGCATCCGACCTTCCGGCATTGCGGATCGTGCGATCACGATGCCTGTGGGGGGAGGATGCGTTGGGCCACTCCTGGACCAACAGGCACCGGTCAAAGGTGTTTGGAGGCTTGGGGGTGCTTTATTAGCGGCTACGCAAGATCCGACGGCGGTTGACCGAAGGAGCTTGGCGGCCGGGGACTCGCCCTTGGTGGTCAAGGGGTATGATAATACCCCAGTATTACGGCTTTCCGCACTACAGCAGGCCCCCATATATATATATCCTGTTTGGCCGAAAGGCAAGTTACCGGAATTTACTAAGTTAATTAAAAGCGTGGCCCGCATTAATCCAAAATATTGTCTCGCGTCTTTATTTCGGGGTTGGGGTGGCAATGGCACATTTCTTACATGTTGCACATGGCTTATTTAACAGCTCCATTTCATCAAATTGTTGACTTAGATCTTCCATGGGCGTTTCTCTTGACACCCTTACAGTGTATTCTTCTAGCGCTGATGTCTTCAATTTGTCTCAATGCAAAGCTAGACTAGTTAATTCACACCGCAAATTTTCAGCTGTGGCATTCTCATTAAATTTGATCAAGACTTTACTTAAATCTTCCATTGCAGATATATGAAGCCCTTGTTCTCTTATGTTTGAAAAGATCCTAGGGTCTACGATGCGGCCGCGGCCAGCAGTCAGACTCCTCTCGCCAGGCCGCGGCCAGGTTGAATATTAGGGGCCAGGCTGAGTCAGCCACGCTCACAGCGCCGCTCTGTGAGCGCATATCACAGCCCGCAGACGCCGCCGCCCAGGAGTCAGCAGGGCATGCACCTCACGGGTGGCCACGTGATGACCAAGAAATCATGTTTTTATAAATAAGCACTACAATACAAAATATACAGATTCTACAATTATAACAGTAACATATCACATAAACAGACTTTCAAGGGAGTATTAAAACTGAAGGCAAAATATTTAAAAAGCAACTTGAATTATATCTCCACATTATACAGTATATTCCTAACACTAAGCAAGGGAATACTGCTTTTTTTTTTTGTCTCCTTCTCCCACCAGAGAATATATCCTGCCCCTTTTTTCTCCCTCCATAAACATTCCTACACCCATTAAGAAAACTCAGGCAGAAGGATGCTCCAATTTAAAAAAGATAAAGGACTCCTGTGCAAAAATTCAGTGTGTGTGTGTTCAGTCGTTTAGTCGTGTCCGACTCTTCGTGACCCCATGGACCAGAGCACGCCAGGCCCTCCTATCTTCCACCGCCTCCCGGAGTTGTGTCAAATTCATGTTGGTTGCTTCGATGACACTGTCCAACCATCTCATCCTCGGTCGTCCCCTTCTCCTCTTGCCTTCACACTTTCCCAACATCAAAGTCTTTTCCAAAGAGTCTTCTCTTCTCATGAGATGGCCAAAGTACTGGAGCCTCAGCTTCAGGATCTGTCCTTCCAATGAGCACTCGGGGTTGATTTCCTTTAGAATTGATAGGTTTGTTCTCTTTGCAGTCCAGGGAACTCTCAAGAGTCTCCTCCAGCACCACAATTCAAAGGCATCAATTCTTCGGCGGTCAGCTCTCTTTATGGTCCAGCTCTCACTTCCATACAACACTACAGGAAAAACCATAGCTTTGACTATTCGGACTTTTGTTGGCAAGGTGATGTCTCTGCTTTTTAAGATGCTGTCAAGGTTTGTCATTGCTTTCCTCCCAAGAAGCAGGCGTCTTTTAATTTCGTGGCTGCTGTCTCCATCTGCAGTGATCATGGAGCCCAAGAAAGTAAAATCTGTCACTGCCTCCATATCTTCCCCTTCTATTTCCCAGGAGGTGATGGGGCCAGTGGCCATGATCTTAGTTTTTTTCATGTTGAGTTTCAGGCCGTTTTTTGCACTCTCCTCTTTCACCCTCATTACAAGGTTCTTTAGTTCCTCCTCACTTTCCGCCATCAGAGTGGTATCATCTGCATATCGGAGGTTGTTGATATTTCTTCCTGCAATTTTAATTCCAGCTTGGGATTCCTCCAGTCCAGCCTTCCGCATGATGTATTCTGCATACAAGTTAAATAAGCAGGGTGACAATATACAGCCTTGTTGTACTCCTTTCCCGATTTTGAACCAATCCGTTGTTCCATATCCAGTTCTAACTGTTGTTTCCTGTCCCACATATAGGTTTCTCAGGAGATGGATAAGGTGGTCAGGCACGCCCATTTCTTTTAGGACTTGCCATAGTTTGCTGTGGTCCACACAGTCAAAGGCTTTTGCATAGTCAATGAAGCAGAAGTAGATGTTTTTCTGGAACTCTCTGGCTTTCTCCATAATCCAGCGCATGTTGGCAATTTGGTCTCGAGTTCCTCTGCCCCTTCGGAATCCCGCTTGTACTTCTGGGAGTTCTCGGTCCACCTACTGCTGAAGCCTACCTTGTATGATTTTGAGCATAACCTTGCTGGCGTGTGAGATGAGTGCAATTGTCCGGTAGTTGGAGCATTCTTTGGCACTGCCCTTCTTTGGTATTGGGATGTAGTCTGATCTTTTCCAGTCCTCTGGCCACTGTTGAGTTTTCCAAACTTGTTGGCATACTGAATGTAGCACCTTAACAGCATCATCCTTTAGGATTTTAAATAGTTCGACTGGAATGCCATCACCTCCACCGGCCTTGTTGTTAGCCAGGCTTTCTAAGGCCCACTTGACCTCACTCTCCAGGATGTCTGGCTCTAGGTCAGCAACTACATTGTCTGGGTTGTCCGGGATATCCAAAACTTTCTGATATAATTCCTCTGTGTATTCTTGCCACCTCGTCTTGATGTCTTCTGCTTCTGTGAGGTCCCTTCCATTTTTGTCTTTTATCATGTCCATCTTTGGACAAAATTTTCCTCTAATATTTCCAATTTTCCTGAACAGATCTCTGGTTTTTCCTTTTCTGTTATTTTCCTCTATTTATTTGCATTGTTCATTTAAGAAGGCCCTCTTGTCTCTCCTTGCTGTTCTTTGGAAGTCTGCATTCAATTTTCTCTAACTTTCCCTATCTCCCCTGCATTTTGTTTCCCTTCTCTTTTCTGCTATTTGTAAGGCCTCGTTGGACAGCCCCTTTGCTTTCTTGCATTTCCTTTTCTTTGGGATGGTTTTTGTTGCTGCCTCCTGTACAATGTTACGAGCCTCTATCCAAAGTTCTTCAGGCACTCTCTCCACCAAATCGAGTTCCTTAAATCTGTTCTTCACTTCTACTGTGTATTCGTAAGGGATTTGGTTTAGATTATACCTGAGAGGCCCAGTGGTTTTTCCTACTCTCTTCAGTTTAAGCTTCAATTTTGCTATGAGAAGCTGGTGATCAGAGCCACAATCAGCTCCAGGTCTTGTTTTTGCTGACTGTATAGAGCTTCTCCATCTTTGGCTGCAGAGAATATAGTCAATCTGATTTCGATGTTGCCCATCTGGTGATTTCCATGTGTAGAGTCGCCTCTTGTGTTGTTGGAAAAGGGTGTTTGTGATGACCAGCTTGTTCTCTTGTCAAAACTCTATTAGCCTTTGCCCTGCTTCGTTCTGAACTCCAAGGCCAAACTTCCCTGTTGTTCCTTTTATCTCTTGACTCCCTACCTTAGCATTCCAGTCCCCCAGAATGAGAAGAAAATCCTTGTTCGGTGTCAGTTCTAGAAGGTGTTGTAAATCTTCATAAAATTGTTCATTTTCAGTCTCCTCAGCAATGGAGGTTGGTGCATAAACTTGGATTATTGTGATGTTGAAAGGTCTGCCTTGGATACGTATTGACATCATTCTATCATTTTTGAGATTATATCCCATTAAGGCTTTTCCCACTCTTTTGTTGACTATGAGGGCTACTCCATTCCTTCTACGGGATTCTTGCCCACAATAGTAGACATGATAATCATCTGAGTTGAAATCACCCATTCAGTAAGTTTTTTTTATTTTACTTTTTTTTTAATGGTTGCTCAACCTATGACATTTAGAAACCGCCACCACCCACCAGATTTGCCAGATGACAGGGCATCTTTCAAAATATGAGATATAAATGAACAGGGGGACCCAAACAACAACAGTTTATGTGGCAAGAAGAAAGGAGCCAAAAATCAGTGCCTTTTATTGTTTTGCTTATCAGGCATGCTGAGCAGAGATAGAATTTCATCAGGCTCATTTTAAGAGAAGGGAAATGGCAGCAAGAGCTGGAGTCTCTGTGTATATAAACCCTTCTGTTCTTAAAAAGAAAAATCCAAAAAACTCCACCTGCAAATCACCAACAGTTGCCCGCCGTTCTATTCACTATAATTTCTACTTCCACAATCCACGTCAACCAGGTTCTATACCAAACACAGACTAAACACACACACACTCCCATGTATGTGTGAAAAAAAAAACCCCAAAAAACATGGAGAATGGAAATAGGTGCTTCCCTTCACTACAAATCAGACTGGGTGGGAAGGGGAGGCAGGGAAGGGGGGAGATTTTTCTCTGGCTGCTTACCACTGTATCCCCCTTCTTTCTCTTCGGGACCTAGAAAAGGGGAAATTAGAGCGGATGTGTCATGCTTAAATTCCCCCACCACCTGTTTTCCGCCCTCCTCTCTCCAGGAGCGGAGGGGGGAGTGTCCTGTTACTACCTCCACTTCTCCCCACACACACAAAGCAAGCAGGCCCTCTATATTGGGGTGGGGGGCCGCGAGGAATACCTCACTTCACCCCCTTTCTGCTGGAGCCCTCAGAAGCGCGCTGAAGGGAGGAAGCAGTTCCCACTCCTCTGAGAGGGGAGGGAATCCTCCCACAGGATTTGCCTTCCCCTCCTCGACGGGAGGGGAGTCCGGCCCCCACTTCCCGAAGCTGGGGGAGGGGGCGGCCGCCGCGCTGAGGCCGAGTCGGTTGGTCGCAAGCGGGGGGACTGTTTTGTCTCGCCCTCCTTCCTTCATTCGTTGGTTGGTTGGTTGGCTGGCTCGGTCCTTGAGCCCCTCGCCCACCGCTCCGAGCCGGGAGCCCCGGGCAGCCACTCAGCCGCCGCCACCACCGCCGCGACCAGCCTGATACAAACACACGGAAGGGAGGGGAAAGCAGAGGGGGCGGGGGGGCGCTCACTCAGAGTTGCGCTGCGGCCCCGACCATTCCGCCCACACAAGCCCACTGCCATAGAGACTGGCACAAGCGCCATCTCCCTCCGCCAGACACAAACGCGCTGGTCGGGAGGTGGAGGGAGAGGAAGGAGGGAGGGAAGGCAGGCGAGCAAGCGAGCGCGGCCGAGTGGGGTGGGGGAGGGAAGCTGCTACCGGCGCGAGGGAGCAAGTCCGTCCGCGGTCTCGCGCGCAACGGCCGTGTCCACGCGCCCTCCCTCTCCCTGCCCCGCCGGGAGGAAGGGAGCAGAACCGGCCACCCGCCAAGCAACAGAATGAGCCACTGTCTGGGGTTTTGTTGCTGGAAAACTTCAACCATCGCAAAAGCCCCAGGAGCAGAGCCTGACGGCTCCCATCCCGTATCGGGGGAGGAAGGAGGGCGGGGGTGGGGAGGGAAGGTGAGGCAGGAACCGGCCCTATTGACCATCGGCCCTTCTGGCATTTGCCAGAAGTGCCAGATGGCCAGTCCGGCCCTGTAACAGGATATTGAAAAAGAGGGAGTTCTCCTTTTAGCACAGTTTCAAATGTTCCTCAAAAACATGTGAAAATATTTTTTGCCTCAATTCTGGGAGAAACCGCTGCGATATATCACATAATGACAATTAGCATGAATTTGGATCCAATTTATAGTCTGCATTTCTGTTGAAAGAAATGTTCTGTCATTAATGGACGGGGGAAAGTTTCCCAAGTGTAAGCTTATCCCAGTTTATGAGTGACTTTTATCAAGAAGGCAGTGCCATTCACTGAATCATAAAACAACAAAACTCCTTTTAAATTGTTATATGAGCAAAGGGACTATGAGTCACTATGGTACTTCTCTATTAAAATCTGTGTTTATCCTTGAGATCCTTTGCATCCATTTCTGCTTGCAAAGGTCATTGTGGACCACGGTGATAATTCCTTTTGAAAATGATCATGTATGTTTGCAGATCTTTTGCAATCATTTTCCCTTGCAATAATGGAAAATGCAAAATTTAGTGTTTGGATATTGCTGAAAGTCAGTGCTCAGCTGCCACCTATGCATTATTGGCATTCTGAAAACTCAAAAGGTTTTCTTTTACCCTTGCCTCTGCCAAGTTTTATGAGAGAGATGGAAATTAGAACAAAATTTTCTGTAAGCCTCAAAGTCCCAGTGATTTATTTTATTTTATTTTATTTTATTTTATTTTATTTGTGTTTGCAAAACAAAGTGATAGAATCTTGGCCCAAACATATCAGACCACATCCATTTTCTTGATTGATGGCAAATAACCGGAAAGTCAAAGTTGGAAAAGGCACTTGCATTAAATCAGACCTGAAGAACATTATAGGACATGGGTTTCACCATAAATAAAGAAAAAAAACCATTCTCTTCCTTCAGATTAGATTTGTATATACATTCAGACAAGTTTTGAAAGGAGCTGACCTTGTTTTCCAAGCAGAAAATGGATGTCTGCCCTCTATCAATAGGTCCTATGTTTGAAAATACTGATTGGATCATCACAGTGGTTCCCAGCATTAGGTCACCAGATGTTCTTGGACTAAAATTCCCAGAAGCCTTCACCACTAGATATGGTGACCAGGATTTCTGGGAACCCAAAGCTGGGAAACATTAGACTATCATGAAAAAAAATAAGTCATTGAGAAGGAAAGAAGGATTGGCTAAAGCAGGAATGACATAGATAATCAGGATGTGCAGCACTTGTGGACAATGGTGAACCATCTCTGTTTGAAGTAGCTCAGTATTATGAGCTCATAGAACTCTCATAAAATACCTTGCACACAATGCTCATACATATCTGGAAGTTGAGTCATGGCTACTGAACTTCTTTCTTGTTAGGTTGAAATGTTTCGCTACTCCTACCAACTCTCCTCAGACTGAAGAATCTACTTGGATGAGTAGCAAAACGTTTCAACCTAACAAGAAGTAGCCGTGACTCAACTTCCAGATAGCCTCATCTGGATGACCAAGAATCTTCAAAGACAGATGTTCATGCATAGTGCTGTGCTGAGCAAACTTCCCACATCCCACAACAAGAGATCTGGAAACGAATGAGGTTTTAGATCTAGATGGGCATCTTTAAGAAATTATCAAGAGAAATGAAGCAAGAAGAGAAGGCGCTCACTGAATAGAAAACAGTTGCCCTGGATGGTTCAGTTGTGACATATCAGAGTAGTGCCCAACAACCCCAATGAAACTTACATCCAAGATTCAGGAGGAATAATGCTGTTCATGGGTACCAAATGGAGGCCTGCAAATGTCCCCAAGTATAGTTGCTTTATAATTCATAATAATCTTAGAACTGCAGAGCTGGAAGGGTCCATATGGATCATCCAGTCCAACCCTTGTCAAGGAGGCACAGCGGGGAACTGAACTCCTAGCCATACCTAAACCACTGAGCTATCTAGCAGTTCATAGTTTCATAGCAGTTAATTAAGAGTTAAAGATTAGCATCAAGTAGCTTTTGCGCATCTGCTTCCAAAGCAATTCTGGTCAGCCTTTACGCCTTGTAATGCAGGAGGGAATATTTGCATTCTGAGGTAGAAAAGAATTCCTGCAATTTCTGCATAGGAAAAAAAAACCTTCCCGTTTAAGCAAATATAGTCCTGCCCACCCCCATTTGTTGCAAATAACAAATAACAAATCCCAACACGTTTCTCTTTTCATGCAATTCCATTAGGTCTTCTTTTCTTTTAAATTAGGTTTCAATTTATGGGACTCAATTAGAAACAATTTGCAGGCTTACTTTAAGAAAAAGGGCTGCTGTTAAAGGAACTGTGTTTTTATGCAGCAGCAGTTTTAATTTAATTTTTTTAAAACAGCTTCTGGGGCTGGCTTTGTGGTAAGATCTGCCACACTATGTTTGTTGCTTGCTCTGTGTGCATTTCTAGACCAGCATCAAGCAAGGGCAAAACTGCACTGAGCATAGAGATTCTGATTGTTTCAATATGGTTTCTGAGAATCTAGAGGTTCTTTCTTTTCTGTTTTCCAAGGAAGAAGAACTAGCTTTTAAGCCCCATGGTTGGAAAGCTAGGCTGTGAAGCATATGGATGATGAGCTGAACGAGATCTGAGCAGCTGGGGAGGTGCCATGTAGCGATATGCAGACTCCAGATTGCAAATGGTATTGAATACCACATTTGGTTCCTTCCAGGTGGCACAAACTGGATAGACTGACTGTTAAAAATACTTGAGAGAACAAATGTATCAGCCATCCCTGATGCTAAGGGATGAAGAATTGAAGACAAAATGGACAGTTAGGAGCATTTGGCCTAAAAAGAGCATGAGAAAAGACAAAACAGGTTAGATCTAAGACAGGACTGGAGGGAAATGGGAAGACAATGGCAGTCAGGTGATTTGCTCTCACGAGGAAGCCATTGAAGCCTCTCATGAGAGCACCTGGTTATTTTCAGATCCATACATAGGCCCAAACCCTATTCAGTTTTTATGCAGGCGTAATGCAGTTGACATAAATCTCATTAGTGCATTGTTGCAGGTTAAGATGTTATGGGATTTCCAGTGTGATGTAGTGGATAGATTGACGGACTAGGATGCTGGCGTACAGGATTCAGAACCCCACTCAGCCATTGAAACTGATGAAGGGGTGGAATTGGTAAAACCATTCCTTAACATACTTCACTTACCTTGAAAGCCCTATTAGGGTCACTGTAAGTCGATTCTGATATAACGAACACATACAAGAACTTGCATTTGCCGTAGTATGGAAATAACTTGAGATTCTCTTACAAACGAATACTGGGAGATTAAATAGAGAGAGAGCTCTTTTATATCTCTCTAAGGAAACAGAGATGCACCTTCTTATAAAGCCAAGGTATTTAATATTCACATTTTTACACGTTCCCTCTTTGTAGTATAAGATGAGTAACGATGCATTTCTACGCATGTCTACTGAGGTGTGAGTCTATCTGCATTTCTTGGGAATTGAACTGAAGGCAAATGGATGTATTAATTTAATTGCCTCATAGAATCATGTCAGATTACTTAGAAACACTCACAGACTTAAAATGGTTCCATACAATCGAACGGGCTTCAAAAGCTTGCCATCTCCCCTGCACTCCTTCCCCCTCCACCCATAATTTTAGCTCTATTTCAGAATCATTCAGGCGCTATTATCTTTTTTCCATGACTGTCAGTTTGAAACACTGAAAAGACTGAAAGACAAATGTTACCAGGTCTTTGCTTGCCAGCCTTTGACAGGGCTTTCATAACATTTTCCCTCAAATTATAGTGACTGGCAAAAGGTGAATATGTTCTGACATCCACTACTCCGTTTTGCTCTCCTAGCACTAGCTACCAAGCCTGGGCCCACAGGAAATCTGAGGAAGTCTAATGTGTTAGGAAGTTACTGATCTGGCCGGTTAGAAAGTCACTACCTAGAAAGCATTGCCTCAAATAATCCACCCCACCATATAAGCAGTGTGTTTCCATTGTCCAGTTTTGTTTTGGGTTTTTAAGGTTCTAGCAGTATCCTTCTTTGAGCTGTTGATATAATGCTTTCGTGTAAGAGCAGGGGCTTCCAGATATTGTTGGAATACCCCTCCCAGCAGCACAGCCACTTGTGAGGGATGATGGATGACTACAACCCAACAACCTATGCTTCTGATCCCTGATCTAGGGTGCTCAAAGCATGATTTTACATTTTCTCAGTAACTTTTGCAACCACCCAGTTGGGGAGGTTGAAAGTAGCCTTACACTGCAGACGAGGAAATGAAACTGAATGAGACAGTAGCTCACTTTCATCTATCAAGTCAGTATATGGCTGCCAGAATGTATGAGCGGTGGCCTCCTTCTCACGGCGTATGTTTTTTCACAGCATATAGTCACGATTTGATTTTCTTTATTAAATTGCAGGTGTGTGAGTTGGGGGAGGTAAGGGTGCCACCTTGCATGCAGTGTGTTTGAAGTTCGTCCTACTCAAATCTCCTAACTTGAGAGAGAATAGTTATGGCAAAGTAAGGGCAAGAAAGCAAGTGCTCACTTCAGAAAGGGTGATTTCTGTTCCGTTCTGCTTGATTGAGAGTGAAAAGGGCACTCATATATATTCACATTATCAATATAGTAAACAAAACTGAGATACTGTATGTAGTTTCATGCTATATGCAGTGAGTGTAATGTATAGTTTACCAGAGACAATAGAATGGGGGGCGGGGAGAAGGATGGGGCCACCTCCAGAGGTCTCAAGGCTGCTCACACATATAACTGGAATGCAGAGGGTCACAGCTATTCTTGCACCCTGCCTACACTAAAGCCTCCTCATACCCTTTAATAACCTTTAAAAAACTGCTAAGAAAATTCAAGGTGGGAATACTAAGGAGTCAATGAAGGGAGAAATTTACTTCCAAAGCCCCCTAAAAGATACAAGGGGAGCTTTTGTGGAAAAAAAAGAGAGTTTTTAATCCAATTGTTTGGGTTATGTGGGGGGAGGCTGGGGTCCTAAAGACTGCAGGGGGCACATTTGAGCCCCTGGGGGTTGCCACTCCATGGCTGTCCTTGCAGTACAAGGACAGTGTATCTTAATCATAGATAACAGGTGGACAAAAAAAAAATGCAATCCCAACTAGCAAAGATGACTGAGGCCAGGTTTGCTGACAATAGGCCAACAGAAGCTGTGCCAAATCCCAACCCCTACCTGCCTAGGATGTTTGAAATTACTGAATTATTGACCTTCCTTTGGCCTAACCTAGTGGTGGTCTAGTGACTGCATCCCCTGGTTTGGAAGAGTTTCTGGCACAATTCAGCTCTTTTCTTATCCCAGCTGTTCCTCACCCCATCGGTTTTTGTGTGTGTTAACACTCTTCTTCTAGCTGATCTTAGCCAGCCTGGCAGTTGTGCTAGCAGATCCTTCTGCCAGCAGATCTCTGAGATCAGTCAGTTTTTGCCCATTCCAATGTCCCCTACGGCCAATGCATCCTTGAGTTAGAATTGCATTGGCAAGGATAGCTCCATCACAACCCATTCAGCTTCCCGTCTGCTCTGTAGTCTTGGTCCAAGACTACACCACCCACCTAGCTATCTCTAAACATGTTTGCATCCTGGTCCCCCAGCTATGTTGGCAACAAGATTCTTCCAGCCCTTTGCTAAGTGGGAAGGAAGAAAGCTTAGGGTAAAATGGGGATTAAACTGCTTCACATACCTGCCCACTTAAACCTTTTATTGTGACAATTTCCATGTGAATGAGCACATCTCAGTAAAGCACTCCACAGCCTGCTGGTTATATTTAGTTATGTCTCCCATACCCTGCATAGATACACTCACTGCATTCCTTAACTCCCAGGTGCCAGAGCACTAAAATAAAAGAAGTGGGAATAAGGACTTCCTAATTCTTTGAAAATGTAACTGCACTTCATGTTCTATTTAACGGCTTGTGCGAACATAAGCTACAGCATATTTTGATTCACTCTGTTTATCACTGTCTCCGTTCCTGCCTGATGTATTTAAGCAGTCATGGTAGGATCTTGATTCTGCTTAAATATTTGCATTTTCCATACATTTTGTATCATTTTATCATCATAACAATCTGGATATGTTTGAAACTGTTTCACGGCAAGCATAATCAGGAGAAAGGCACTGCATTTCCCCTGAGTCCTGTTGTCGCTAGGAAGCAAGTCATTTTGACTCTGAAAGCCAGAAATCTGATTCTTAGTTTTTAGTATGGCAAGGCAGCACATACATTTATAATGATGTATTAAAACAAAACAAAACAGAATGGCAGACCAAGCAGTAATGCTGACCATGGATTCTTCTGATTGTAAGGCATGGCAGCTGTCCCATGACAATAAGACTGGAAACTATGTTAGAAAGGTAACCAAAAGGTGGGACAGTGTCTTTAGTTTTGCTCTGGTGTCCAAGTGATATGAGTAAAGCAAAAAAGCAAAGCAAAGCGTGCTGCTTATATACCGCCCCATAGCGCTTCAAGCACTCTCTGGGTGGTTTACAAGTTAATTATGCAGGCTGCACATTGCCTCTCCCCCCAGCAAGCTGGGTACTCATTTTACCGACCTCGGAAGGATGGAAGGCCGAGTCAACCTTGAGCCGCTACCTGGGATTGAACCCCAGGTCGTGAGCACAGTTTTGACTGCAGTACAGTGGTTTAACCACTGCGCCATGAGGCTTGCTCTGGTGTCCAAGTGGCATGAGAAAGAACCACATATTGATCATGATGGGTGGGGAGCTGCAAACCCAGTCATCTGGTGGGCACTGGACACCATTTTATCTACTCCCAAGGAAGCTGAGAAAACAAACCCATCACAATGCTTCTTTTTCACAACCATGATATTCACCTGTGCAATGCGCTGTTACAAGATGCATTGAGGGCCACTGTGAAGCAGCATCAGGAATCCTCAGAGCCACCACCCTGTGTGCCAGCCACTACTACTGCCTTACCCAAGTGATTGGCTGCATGGCTACCCAGAAATCTGACCATATGTGGATGCTGATGGATGGTTATCCAAGGATAATTAAGATCCTAGCGGACATTGGCCAGACAGGGAGGAAAAAAGGAAGGGTGTGTGTGGAAAGCTGCAGCCATGGCAATGTCTGGGAACTAAGAGAGAGAGAGAGAGAGAGAGAGAGAGAGAAGAGCTGAGGCTTGCAAATGAGAAAGCAATTCAAGTACCCACAGCTGCCCAGAACCCCAGCTCCTGATGGTACAATACATGTACTTGGAATCCACTGGGAGCAGACAGATCTTCCACTTACTCTTGATATGCCAAAGAAATCAAGCACTACGGAAGCAAGTTCTAAGTTAGCTGGGGAGAAAGGAGCCTGTTTGCAAGCTTGATAGTATCACTGGGATGCTCCCTGGCACCTTGTCAATTACCCACAATTGGACATGGCACATTTTGCAGACCTTATGCTACCCTCAAGCAGATCCTGGCTGTTGTATGATAGTTTAGCTTAGGCTTCTCATAGCCCCCTTGCACCCCCTATCCCCAGAGACTCTCTCCCTTTCTGCCTTCAGCCTACTAACCCATTCCTCCAGCCTTCTCAGC
The DNA here is from genome assembly GCF_051106095.1 of Pogona vitticeps. Lineage (NCBI taxonomy): Eukaryota > Metazoa > Chordata > Lepidosauria > Squamata > Agamidae > Pogona > Pogona vitticeps. The sequence goes on from NC_135784.1 coordinate 154,615,858, forward strand.
CAGCCTGAACCTCTCTAACAGGATGGCAGAGAGTCTTCAGCAGCTGTGGTGTCCTGGGTCCCCTTGCCCATTCTTGATGACCTGGTCTGGTTTATGACACACCTCCCTTAGAGTTAAAAAGAACTGAAGAAATTCGCGGAGACTAGATATAAGAAGTTGTATTAGAGTTGGTAAGAAAATCAAACCTTATGTTCAGAGGTAAGATATCTTTGGTGAGACTAAACAACGATAGGACAAGACAACAAGGCAGTGTTGTATTCACATCCCACATATTATCTTTGGTAGAAATATGGATGTTTAAGTGTCATTTAAGAGCATAGTGATTTCTGAGCTGAGAGCCTTGGGTAGCAGGGAACACAGGTGCTGCATAAAACATAAGATCCAACATTATTTAATTATAATGGTGATATTAAACTTCGCGAAGACGGAAAGGCTGCCATTGTACTTCATTGTACTTCCTCTTCTATCAATATAACCCTATGTCACTACAGATTATCATACTATTCACTCATCATAGTAAGAGCTTTGTGTTTTTCATTTTTCTTGGATAGAGGGAAGAAAACCCTTGGCGAAAAGATGACCAAGAAAACCACATTCTGGTCAGAATGCATTCAGAAGGGTTTTTTTTAAATGACATTTTATTTCCTTATATTTCAAAGTAAAGATTTTGCAAACTCCATCTGATGTGTTATTTGTTAACTCATATTTAAAGATCTTATAGAATTTAGCATAAATCTAACATTATCTAATTTAAGTGTATCATTGGTTTAATTTACGTGTATCATCTAATTTTTGCATTTTTTAGTAATAGATGCATTCTTCTATTTCCTTACTGTATTCCTTAACTGCCTTTCAAGACTACCATCTTTGCAAGGCAGCTTCCAAATAATTGTTCCATTCTACTACAAGTTTTGGTGGGACGTGGTGGCGCTGAGGGTTAAACCACAGAAGCCTCTGTGCTGCAAGGTCAGAAGACCAGCAGTCGTAAGATCAATTCCATGCAACGGAATGAGCTCCCATCGCTTCTCCCAGCTCCTGCCAATCTAGCAGTTCGAAAGCATATAAATGCAAGTAGATAAATAGGTACAACCATGATGGGAAGGTAACGGTGTTCCGTGTCTAGTTGCGCTGGTCACATGACCACAGAAACTGTCTATGGACAAATGCCATCTCTTTGGCTTGGAGATGGGGATGAGCATAACCCCCTAGAGTTGGACACAACTGGACTAAATGTCAAGGGGAACCTCTACCTTTACCTTACTACAGGTTTGGCATAATTAAGTCAGTTTCTGTTTGGAACAAAAACTAGAGTTACGTTGCTGGGTTCTCACACTGTTCACTGTTTCTCTCTGTTCTCAACACTTCTTACCAGGTGCTAACCTCTCCCTCTTGTCAGTTTCTCTCTCTGGACGTTTTGAGGAGTTTGAGGCATTTACAAAAAGAATCATTAGTTCTGCCTGGATTTTTTTTCTCCATGTCAATTCTCTGCACAAAATAATATGCCAGACCTCTAACTTCTTTTAGTGGTTAGGAAAGTCTGGAGGGAAAAAAGAAGGGAAAGATACTGAATATGAGCAAGAAAGCCTGTGGAGAAACACAGATTGGATTTCTCAGACACTGAGAATGCTAACTCCTTTTCAGTCTACTCTGATGAGAGAATCACAGCTTTATTTTTTGGTTTTTGATATGTGTAGGGCATTTTCAAATAATAAACAGATACAGGTTTCTATCATGTTTAGGGAAGTCTGCCACCTAGTGACTGAAGGCAGTACTCCAAGCTACAGACCATTTAAAATTACTCAACATTAACCAATTTTAAAGACAAAATAAATCAGAATTGCACCTCCTAATATCTTTTAGGTTTTGCTTTTATGAAAATGCCCAGAGTGGAGGAAACAGGCAAGCATAACAACAACAATGACAATGACAACAATATTATCATTGTTGTCATCAACAACAGCCACAAATGTATTGAATGAAGAAGGAGAATCGAACCACCATTGATTGGGAATCCAAAAATATTTTTCTCCAGACAATAAGGAGACAAAATGTATATTGGATTAAACTGCCACAAGGAAAAATAATAAAAACTGACATATAGGGTTGTGATAATACTGTAACATAACAATAAAGAAACACAAGCAGACACAGACAAGCAAACAGTGAACTTAAGGGAAAAAGAAACTGAATTGAAATAACTGATTGATTTTTCCTAATAAGGGGACTAGGAGTTAGATTCACAACCTAAACTGTTCATGTTGAAAATGCATAAACAAAACAGATTAAGAAAGCAAAGCAACAGCAAAGATAAGGGGCCATCATGAATAAAATAACTGCTTTTCACTTCAGGAAAAAGTATGAGAGAAAGACTGATTTAATATTTCAGGAGTAGAAAAGAAAGGATTTTGAAATCATGAACCAAGAGAACTTTAGGCCACCCTCCAACCCAACAGAGAAGCACAGCCCCAAGCTTTCTATTCACTTGCTAATGTAGCTCTTGTTGCAGAGCTCCTTGATCTGCTCCCTATGTGGAGGGGTGCTTGGGTACCAAGACATTGACGGTGATTTCTTCAGTGCTGGATAGAAATGCTTGTTTTTTCCTTTGACTGAACACTGGCAGTGGGGGCATGTTTTTGTTTACCTGTCAAATACTAATTTTGAGGAACATGTGCCTCTCCACGAGGCATGAAGCTGCTGGGGCAGGGCTCCTTTGCCTGCCTGAATGGAAGAGATTGACACAGCCATGAGGGCTATGTCACATCATGCGAGAGGCTGGGTATCAATGAAACCTTTAAGGAGGCTGCCCACCCCTCGCCACACACTTCTTTTTCTTTCAACAGCTTCAACAGCTGACGGTCAGGTTAGCTGGGGCAGTCTGGTAGTGGTCCCATGGTTTCGATTTTGAATGTGCAGACCCGTGGTGATCAGAAGGATAAATCAGAAGAATTTATCATCAACCCCCCCTGGTTTGATGATAAAATATTTGGAGTATAGGAGCTTTTGCCCTGCTTGTAGTTTTTTTTTTTAAAATGGAGTGTGGGGGTGAGAGGCGGTTTATTTGCAGTTTATTTTTACTTATAATTCTCTTGGTGGCAAAAGGGGAATCCTTCATGAATTGCTTCCTTGTTGTGGCGAAGGGGCTTGAGTAACTCAGAGAAGCTATGGGCTATGCCGTGCAGCAGACCTGGGCAAAATGTGGCCCTCCAGATGTTGCTGAACTGCAACTCCAAGCAAACCTAGCCCACACAGCCAATAATGAGGAGTGTTGGGATTTGCAGTTCAGCAACATCTGGAGGGCCACACTTTGCCCAGGTCTGCCATGCAGGGACACCCAAGACGGACAGATCATAGTGGAGAGTTCTGACGACACGCGATCCACCTGGAGCAGGAACTGGCAAGCCACTCCAGTATCTTTGCCAAGAAAACTCCATGGACAGAAACAAAAGGCTAAAATATATGATGCTGGAAGATGAGCCCCTCAGGTCAGAAGGCTTCCAACATGCTATTGAGGAAAAGTGGAGGAGAAGTACAAGTAGCTCCAGAGCTAATGAAGTGGTTGGGCCAAAGCCGAAAGGACGCTCAGCTGCAGACGGGCCTGGAAGCAAAAGGAAAGTCTGATGCTGCAAAGAAAAATACTGCATAGGAACCTGGAATGTAAGATCTATGAACCTTGGTAAGCTGGATGTGGTCAAAAAGGAGATGGCAAGAATAAACATGGACATTCTGGGCTTCAGTGAACTAAAATGGACAGGAACCTGTGAATTCAATTCAGACAATTATCATATCTACTATTGTGGGCAAGAATCACGTAGAAGAAATGGAGTAACCCTGATAGTCAAGAAAAGAGTGGGAAAAGCTGTACTGGGATACAATCTCAAAAGGGAAATAAAATGCAGGATTGATAGGGAAAGTTACAGAAAAATGAATGCAGACTTCCAAAGAATAGCAAGGAGAGACAAGAGGGCCTTCTTAAATCAACAGTGCAAAGATATAGAGGAAAATAATAGAAAGGGAAAAAACAGAGATATGTTCAAGAAAACTGAAGATATTAAAGGAACATTTTGTGTAAAGATGGACATGATAAAGAGCAAAAATGATCGGCACCTCACAGGAGCAGAAGACATCAAGAAGAGATGGCAAGAATACACAGAGGAATTATACCAGAAAGATTTAGATGTCCCGGACAACTGAGATAGTGTGGTTATCCCATACACCTGTGTCTGTCTTGTTATTCCAGACTGGGTGGGCGAGGGATTGATGTACCGGGTGACACACAATTGTAGGTGTTGGTCACAAGAGCAGGCAAGTCCAGCAGAAAAGTCAGTAGGTGTCATTACATGAAGATGTAGAGCTATCTTTATAAATATAAACGTCTTTCTCAGATTTGCTATATAGTTTCCAGGGCCCAGGTACTGGAAAAGAGGCAACATTTTGTGCCAACCTGGCATCCTTAAAATCCTGAGTCCTGGGGAAATTATGGGTGAGGAAAACCCCTCATGCAACAAAAGCTAGCTGGGAAGGATCAAGCTGCAAGCTGTCAGCAGGGGTGGCTTGCATTTTATGGCACTTCAGGAGAAAATGCTAAGGAGACCTCAGCTCAGCGCCATGCTGAGGGATAACGTTTTTTTTTTCTAGCTACCACTGCTCAGTTGTTTACAAAAGATCTCTACTGAGTCTTTTGTAAATAAAGCTGTGGTCCTGGTTCATCCCAACACAACTGGAAATGACATCCAAATGCAAAAATAGGCAATAGCTTTATAGATCACATACAAAAAAGAGGCAGTTATTCACAATCTCCCCTGAAAAGCACAGTGATAAGGTAGGTGAGTCCTTAACAATGAATACCTGATTACTCAAAGGCAAACCTGTAATTCATTCAACCCCACTCCCAACCTTTCACCACCCGGCATTTTCAGAGAAATGAAACCTAAAAAAATGCCTTCTTGCAGACAGATCCTCTACTTTTGCAACCCCTAAAACTCTCAGCTCAGCTTCCACATGGCGGCTTCAAAGGGAAGCCTGCTTCCCCTCAAGAAGTATCAGAAGCAGTCTGAAGGAGGCAGATTCAATTTAGCCTTCAGGTTTTACTGAATCAGATAAATACCTTCCTTCAAAATACTAGTTCATTGCATTCGTGTCTTATATTATTACATCTGTAATGAAACATGTTTGCAGGTAGTCTCATGCAAACTCACACAATGCTGGCGATGGAGACAAAGCTTGTTGAGACAAACTTTTCATAGGAACATCAGGACTGACTTTATGACTGGAAGACACTTAGGGAAGTACAGGTCTTTTACCCCAGATGTTCTGGGATGAGAATTGAAAGAATGACCTTTTGTTGATAAGAAGTGCTAGGCAGAGAGTTCCAGAACGTGCTTGATGTCTGACTGTGTTATAAGTTGGACCAGCAGTGAGATTCTTTGTTACAATTTTGCCAGTCCGTGAAATATAAATGTTAAGATAATAGGCAGCATTTAGATAGGCTTAATGAACAAGTGCAGCCATTGTTAAAGTGTAAAAAAGTCTACAAAAAGCTGAGATACATTGGTTCAAGAAACCTCAGTGAAGACCTGGATCCCGAGAGATGATGCACAACTTCTGGCTCCAGAGGTCATTTGCTTGCCATTTTTTTCAGGGCCTCCTGGCAAGGAGAAGGAATGTGAAGCTTCTATCTACTGTGCTATTTTTTTTTATTTATTTATTTATTTATTTATTTATTTATTTATTTATTTATTTATTTATTTATTTATTTATTTATTTATTTATTTATCTATCTATCTATTTATTTATTTATTTAATTTTACTACTTTACTGCTTATACTTTCTTTTCTATTGACTCTTTAATAAAGGGTTATACTTTTCCTTGATTACTGTGTTCCCTGTCTCCACACTCAGAAAAAACCTCTTGTCATCCTTCACAAGGCATGTGACAACTTCTGATGTCAGATAAGGGGCAAAAATATTTGGGGGGGGAAATAGGTATCTTTATTTCTGAACCTATCCACTTTGGTCTAGAACTGTAATCACCTACAGCCTGATCCAAACATCAACTTTATGCAAAGGGTTCTCACCAATAAGATTTTTTTTCTGCAACAGATCTATTTTCAGAATTAAAACTATTTTTTTTTGTTCAGAGTTTCCATGGATGCAAGAAAAAAACTAACATGAAGTTCCAAAATATATTTTTTTTGTAGAAAAATATGTATGACATTTTCTCCTAAGCCCAAGGTTGCAGTTGCCCCAGCGAAGCATAAATGTGCCAAAAAAGAACATTAAAAATGAAAAATCAAGGTTATTACTCTGCCCCCATTACTTTCCACCATGCTGTTAATCAATTAACACTCCTTTTAAAATGAGAGCACAGGTGACTAAGTAAAGAAGAAATGCTGCCATAAGAGTTGAGGGCTGAGTGACAGAAAATACTTAGTTGGTTTGCCCAGTGTTATATATTAGAGATGGGCATGAACCTTGAAGGTTTGGGCCACTCCATTGGCGCAGCACCATAGCTTCTATATGTTCTCTCTCCCCATTCCCCGAGTGGCTTCTCTACTCACCAGCCAGCACACACTGCTCTTCTGTTCCTCTTCTGGCATTTGTCCAGTCCTGGCAGGAGCATCTGCTTCCCTCCTTGGCCTCTCTCAGCAACTGCCCGATCAAAGTCAGTGCTGCAGGAATCCCTGCCCAGCCTCCTCATCTGAGGGGGCGGCTGCTAGAGGAGGCAGAGGAGGAAAGCAGAAGCTCCTGCTGGGACTGGGCAAATGCCCGAAGAGGAGGGGAAAAAGAAGCATGCACTGGCTGGTGAGTGGAGAAGCCACCTGGGGAATGAGGGAAGGAAACACGCAGTACTTGTGGTCTCAATATGACACAGGTGATCCTTCCACATCTGGCTATAGATCCCTATGATTAAGCGCTTGAACCTCTGAACTGAGGTGCATGCCCATCTCTATTATATATTATTAAAGGAATGTTATTTTAAAATAACATAATTCCACAATAAGCATACTATGGATGTCTTTTCTCCTATACCAAAACTAGGAATCCATTTCTAATGATGGTACTAATCATTTCCTTCACTGGAGTTAAGCTCAGGGTAAGCTAGAGTAGGGATGTAAAAAATGTGGCCATCCAGATGTTGTTGAACTGCAACTCCCACCACGTCTATTGATGACTGGGGCTGATGGGAATTCCAGTCTAGCTATAGCTATAGGATAACACATTCTCCGCCCCTGCTTGAAAGCACAATTTATCTCTCACCAAACAAATGGTATCTATAGACATTGTCACTTGCCCTGTCATCTGTAAAATATCTTTCTTCAAAGATGCTCAAGCTCTGTGAGTTAGTATGACCTACCTGTATGGTCCTCCTAATTATGAAGTCGAAATGCTCACTGCTCAGGCCTGGGAGAAGAGACTGTACTTCAGAGAGGGTAAAAATTATCAGCTTGAACATATCTATCTTCTTGTTCTCGCAGTCTTCCTTATTGTGTACTTCTCCAAACCAGAAAAAAGGTGCACAGAAATGTATGTATTAGGGAAAAGTAAACAGCAGAAAGTATATACTGGAGGGACGTGCCTGTAAAATGAGTATTGGAGTGCCTGAATACTATGTGAAATGAATATTAGAGAATATTAGCGATAACTGAATAACAAATATCTCTGAATTTTGGAGCACACAAATATCATTATGATTTTTAAACCGATTTTTAAAGAACAAATTCAAAAATTACGTGGAACTGGGGAAAAACTAACAGATGTTTAAAGTATGTGGATGTTACAGAAAGCAGAACAGGCACATTTCTCCATCCCAGCTAACATATACCAAAGGATATACCTTTGAAGTGTAAAATAATTTCATATCATTTTTTCAATACATTTTCTGTATGAGCAGGCAGTTTTTCAACCAAAGCTGCTATCCATGTGGTAGTGTGACAATGAAAGCACACTACCAAATTCTGATATAATTGTGAGGGAACCCAACGTATTGGAGTATCATGTGACACAATCAGGTAGTCAGCTGATCTACCAAGATCCACACATGATCTGAGAATCTGGCCTACAAATGTATTTTGAGTAGCTATGAACTAGGGCTCAACAGGGCATGTACAAAGAAGAAAACTTGACTGCAGCAACCATTGGACCAGGAAGCCCTGGCTGTTGTGCAAGAAAAGAAAGAAGGGAGAATCGAAATGTACATCTGCTCTGGGCAGTTACACTGAGATAAATCTGCTTTAGCTGTAGCACTATTCATTCATTATTCTGTCTGAAGCCATTAATTTATCCAACATGTGAGCATTGCTTTACCCTCATACCTCTCTATTCTTCCTTTCACCACATGAAAAGTGATTGATCTGCAGAGGAGGTTTTCCATGATTCCTCCTCACACTGACAGCTTGCACATGAACATGACTCTCTCCTCTGCAGCAGCGTAATTTCTATGTGAAGAAATTAATCATGGGGAAAGGTAGTGTCATGTGCTCCCTTGCTTACAAGTTAGATAAAGTATGGTGAGTAGTGCCTAAATATGACTAGTCATGACTCCATCCAAAGGAATCCAGGGATTTATTGTTTGATGAGGAAATTATGGGATTGGCCAGTAACTGATCGGTTATTGCAGAACAACCAAGGAAGGACATGAGCAACATTGAGCAACAGTCATATAGGCTGTCACTTTCTCCTAGGCCCACATGATTTTTCTATTTAGCCTTCATAGGATGGTCTCCGAAAAGAATACAAAAAACAGTTGTGAATTTTCTCCATGGCTATATTCTTGTTCCAAATAAAAATTAAACAATGCCTTCCAAGAAAACTACCGATAAATTGTCACAAATCTTTTCTACAGATATGTATATATTGTCAGCACTTTCTTTGATTTGATCTGATCTTATTTTTGTTTTACTCTCCCATCCTCTGTCACAACCATGTCTGGTACAAAAGAAATATCGGATGCTTTTGACAAAAGCATGGATGTGTGCGATGCCATTTATTATTTTGCTGAGACCTTTCCACCTGAGATGGCAGACTGCACAGCAGATGTTGGAAATATCGTAAGTACAAGCATACATGTCAGTTTGCTGACAGTGTCAACCCTTGCTTGTCCGCTAGGTGCAGAACTGAAATATGAGGAAGATGCAAAACATTGGCAGGCGTCTGACTGCAAAAGAGAAGCTGTGAACTTCCCTAACCTACATTTTTCTGTTGAAGGAAGTGGGGTGGAGGATTTCATTTTCATTTTTAGTTTTGCCAAAGATGGTCAACAAACTGGGGGTGGAAAGGTCACTTACAACTGCATTGCACTTTGATAATGAGGTTGTGTTGCTCATATAGTTACATATTGCAAAAGGGTACCGTAGTACCATGAAATCCAACCCCCTATTCCCATGGCATGTTCCAGAGCTGTTGTTGCCCATTCTGCCGAAGACCTCCAAAAACTTATGAATTGTTTTAGCAAGGCCTGCCAAGATTTTCAACTAATGATCAGCCTGAAGAAAACACAAGTCATGAGCCAGGGCATAGACTCACCTTCCTCTATTACCGTCTCCATACAAGAATTGGAGGTTGTTCATGACTTTGTGTACCTTGGCTGAACAATCTCTGACACTCTCTCCCTAGATGTCAAGCTGGATAAATGCATTGGCAAAACAGCTACCATTTTCTCTAGACTCACAAGAGAGTATGGCTTAACGAAAAGCTGATGGCATATACCAAATTCCAGGTTTATAGAGCTTGTGTCCTGAGTACACTCCTGTACTACAGTGAGTCCTGGACCCTTTGTGCACAGCAAGAGAGGAGGCTGAACACTTTCCATATGTGTTGTCTCCAATGCATTTTTTTGCATCGCCTGGCAGGACAAAGTTCCAAATAGTGTAGTCCTGAAACGAGCTGGAATTGTTAGCATGTATACCTTAATGAAAGAGTAACGTCTCCTTTGGCTCGGGAATGTTGTGAGAATGGCTGATGGTTGGATTCCAAAAGATCTCCTATATGGAGAATTACTGCAGGGAAAGCACCCCAGAGGGAGACCACAGCTGCGATACAAGGATATCTGCAAGCAGGATCTGAAGGCCTTAGGAATGGACCTCAACAGATGGGAAACCTTGAAATCTGAGAGTTCAGCCTGAAGGCAGGTGGTGCAGCATGGCGTCTCCCAATTTGAAGAGGCACTTGTTCAGCAGGCTGAGGCAAAGAGCAGTCCCCAAACCAGCAAAATCAGGATGCTGGGCAGGGGAAAGACTGTATTTGTCTTCAGTGTGGAAGGGATTGACACTCTCAAATTGGCCTTCTCAGCCAAACTAGACGCTGTTTCAAGACCCCAACTGAGTCCAGTCTCCCTTCCTCCCACAGTGGCCAACAAGCTACTTCCCTAAAAACTAAAATGCCGCAACTGCATTTGGAAGAATTAGTCTTTCACATGATCTACAGATTTTGTGCCTTGATATCCTGCTCCCAAAAATGTCAGGTATGCAGATGGACAAGTATACTATCATCTCCTCATGACCCACCATAGAAGTTCCTGAAATGTTTATGACTACGCATGTGCTTCAGATTAGGATTTTACTCAGAAAATGAAACAAAGCTGGAAGATATTAGTCAAATTACAAACCACTACAAAGTGAAGCAAGAAACTCCAAAGCAGCTCTCCAAAGTTGAGGGCTCACCAAAGTGCCAAATACTGATTTGGTATTTAAGGGATTTAAAGGCTGAATTAAAAAAAAAAAACACACCTCACTGGAAAAACAGAAGAACCTATGCAAGAAGAACCAGGAAGCCAAAGCAGAAGGAGATTGATAGCTCAAATATCTCTTTGAAACTCAGTTATGGAGCCATTATGCAAAGGAAGGATGTTAGACAATAAAGAGAGATTTCTATTTGAATACAGTATATTTAATTTTCAGGAGGGAGGAGGGATGTGTGTTGGAGATTTTTCTTCTTTGCTTTTAGGAAGCTGTGGATCTCAATCCAAGTGACTGAGTGCTTGTGTGTGAAACATATGCCATCATGCTGGATTAGAGTGGGGAAGGTCACAATAGCATTGGGAATAGGACCAAAGCTATTTTAGAGTATGACTACAGAGTAAGAAGACTGTGAAGTGATCGGCTGTGAAGTTGTATATGGGAATTTGAGTTTTCCTGGGTGAATTCATTATAGTGGATCACACTGGAGACAGAAGAGAAAGCAAAATAAAAATCTGAACTTGTCAGCAGCTTGTTAAGGTGGCTCTACTGCAGTTACCCAGATTTGCTGGAGGAACAGCAACTGCAGAGTGGCCTTAATAAGCTACGTACATACAAGGGTTGGTTGCCAATTTCATCCTGTCTGCCAATTTTCTCCTTGTTTTCTCCCCTCTGTTTTGGTCTCTAGCAGCACACCAGCACTGGCACCAAGCTTTCTTTGGGAGGGGGGATAACCATTTGGAGAAAAAAAGGTGCTCATTTGAAAAGAATTGATGTCCCTATGAGTGCCTCTTTGATTCCTCTTTCTCGACTCTAAATGAGGAAGCTAGAAGAGTCAGCTTCTGGTCACCCATTGCCTTGTATTGTGTTAACCAATGTGAACTCACTCAAATCCTATCTGTCTGTCTGTCTGTCTGTCTGTCTGTCTGTCTGTCTGTCTGTCTGTCGATATTTGTTATTGTAGTCACACTCTAAATTCTATGGCTTTCAGCAGAGGGAAGGAAAGGGAAAAATGGTGCTATATTTGCCTATATCCTGGAATTTGAGTAGCAGATGGTGGCACTGAGTTTCACCCACACCCAGTCCTTCATTTCCCCCTTCATGTTTTTTTTTCACTACTTGGACAACACAAATACATACAAGTACCTTCAATAAAATTTGAATTGGATGGGTTACTGATTGGTTTGAAGCAAATCACTTGAGATTTGTAAGACTGTTCAGATCAAATCAAAGAGGATGGTGTTCACACACCTCTAGATATGAACAGCCAGAGAATTAAAAAGGAATTGTGTTATTCTGGAGTAGGGAACTGAGAAGGGGATGGTGGTAACTAGCAAGGATGAGAGAAAAGAAGGCAGGAAATTCTTCTCTGGTTCAGATTTTAATCTCTTCAACTTCTACCCATTCCACCACAAGGATTCAGGATCCTATTGTATGTGGACATATTCCTCGATTCTAACCATAAGCAAAATCTATGCTGTTAATCTAAGCCTCACTTGGGGACCCTTCATGAGTATACAATTCCCTTTTACGTCCTTCCAGACCACAAAGCCCTTTCCCAAAGGAAACCGTAGAATCTAGTTAATTCTTCACACCATCTCTGAAAGGCACTATCTGAAAATGAATTGTATTGTCACAGTAACAGTGTCACCATCTGTAGAGCAGGAAGCGCAAAGTTAACAGTGACTTGTGGGTGATCTGATGCTATGCACTGGCTTTTCAAATAAAAGCTTTAATTCTTACAGAAAATCAAGAGAGGCTTTGAAGTATTACTGTATTCACAGTAAATACTAGAGGGGTGTCCGAACATTTCTTCATCTTTGATGCATCATTCTAAAGATGCAGTCACATGCACAAAATGACAGAAAGATTGATTATTTTGTCATTGATGCCACCTTTCATTCCAATGGGCATCGTTTCGGCAATGTATTAAATTAAGCAGGACAAAAACAGACTGTTAATTGCCTCTCTTTGGCTGCTGTATGTTTTTGTCCTTCATAATCTCAAAGTTCACAAGAGCATGAACATGCAAATGGTGTTTTTGAGACATCAGGATGGTCTTGGAAAGTTTACAGCAAGTCTTCTGGAATAAATATTCGAAGACTTATACATTTTTATAGCATGGTGCTCTGAGCCAGTTCCTTCCACTTCCCCTTTAATGTGTGTTACCAGAAATTATTGCTTTGTCCATCTCCTATACAATACATCAGCTGAAATCTTATTGCTTACCATAGTGAGTTGTGCTAGAGCAGTGGTTCCCAACTTTTGAGGTTTGACCCCATTTTATAATAGCCAAGTAACCTGTGACCCACCCACCACATTTGCATAAAAATACTTTTTAATGGAGTAAAGCAATGGTCCCCAACTTTGGGCTTCCAGATGTTCTTGGACTTCAACTCCCAGAAATCCTGGCCAGCAGAGGTGGTGGCGAAGGCTTCTGGGAGGTGTAGTTCAACAACATCGGGAGGCCCAATGTTGAGGACCACTGGAGTGAAGTCATTCCTTTTTAGAGGATCCTTTCTCTCCCAAAGGGCCTGTTTCTTATACATACACATACACACTAACTTTAATATCTTGCTCTGAAAGGTCAAGGAAGAAACTATTAAACAAAGGCTACAGAACATATAAGATAGCCCATGAAACCCCCCCCCCCCAGAAAACACTTCGCAGTCACGACTCCCCCAAGGTTGAGAAACACTGTGCTAGTGTATACCCACTGAATTAATGAGAATTTGATGAGTCAACTCCTCTGTAATTTCCATTGATTCAAATGAGCCCTTTCTAGGGCAACTTTGTATGCTTAGCAATAGGATTTCAGCCAATATAATATAACATAACAATGGCTGGAATCCTGTTGCTTAGCATAAGAAAATTTATAACTTTCAACCTCTGCACACATACAGATTTGGTGCATGCTCATCCCCAAAAATTACTTTTTATTTGCCGCTAAGGTACAGACTAAAAATTACAAATGTTATGCTAAGCAACAGGATTTCAGCCAATATAATATGATGTCATGTAGCATTCTTGATACAATAATATTCCTAACATGGAGTTCACAGTAGACTTTGAAGAATGGCTTTCTGTTGATGGGAGAACACAACTGTACAAGGGGATTATTTAATGGGATTATTTTATTCTGTTGTTTTACCTGTTTTTTTAATATTGCTCTCATTATGAGTTTTAATATATGCATTTAATGCTTTGTAAATATTCCAATAATTTATCATTTAGTTAACATCAACATGAAACCTCTGGGAGAAGTCATCAGGAGGTTTGGGTTGAGGAGTCAGCAATATGCTGACGGTACTCAGCTCTACCTCTTGTTTTCCACCAATCCAGTGAGGCGGTTTCTGTGCTGAACTTGTGTCTGGACCTGATAATGGACTGGATGAGGCTTAATAAATTGAAACTCAATCCAGACAAGACGGAAGTGCTATTAGTTAGGTTGGAGGGCCATTTTCCTGCCCTGAATGGGGTTACACTCCCCCTAAGGGACAGGTTCTGCAGCCTGGGGGTGCTCCTGGACCCCAGTCTAACTCTGGAAGCCCAGGTGGACTCGGTGGCCAGGGGCGCCTTCCTTCAGCTGCGGAAATTATACCAGCTACGGCCCTACCTGGACGAGCGGAGTCTCATGAGAGTTACACATGCACTGGTAACATTTCTTATAGATTATTGTAATGCGTTCTACGTGGGGCTGCCTTTGAAGACGGTCCGGCTACTGCAACTGGTCCAGAATCGAGCTATGCAGCTGGTGGGACCGCTAGAGAACACATCAAGCCGATTCTGATTAAATTACATTGGTTACCAGTTGCTGCCCGGGCCCAATTCAAAGTGCTTGTTTTGACATATAAAGCCCTAAACGGCTTGGGCCCTGGATACTTGAAGGACCGCCTCCTTCCATATGAGCCTATTCAGTAGTTAAGATCTAGCCAGGGGGCCCTTTTGAAAGAGCCATCCCTCAAGGAGGTAAGAGGGAAGACTTGTAGACAAAGGGCCTTTTTGGCAGCTGCCCCCAGACTATGGAATGCCCTCCCAACTGAGATTTGTCTGGCACTGACATTGATGACATTTTGGCACCAGGTCAAAACCTTCCTGTTCCAGAAGGCTTTTATTTGAAATAACATCAACTGTGGGTCCTGATGGCAATTTTTTAGATTATCTATTTTAATTGTATTTTAATCATTTTATCTTTTATTGTATTTTAATAGCATTTTAATTGTTATAAGCTGCCCAGAGACCTTTGGGTAGAGTGGGCGGCACATAAGTTAAATAAATAAATAAATAAATAAATAAATAAATAAATAAATAAATAAATACATTTGCTGTTAAATTTGTTTGTTTTATAAATTTGCTGTTAAATTTATTTGTTTTAATACTATAAGTACTATAATACTGCAGGTGATGCCGTCCTGTCCCTCCAGCGCTGCCTGGAGGCCGTACTGAAATGGATGCAGGAGAACGGGCTGCGGCTGAACCCGGACAAGATGGAAGTTCTGAGGGTGGGTGCCCCCGTGGTAGGTGGCTTGGGTGAGTCTCTCACGTTTGGGGGAGTCACCTTGACCGTGAAGAGTGTGGTTCATAGCCTGGGCATACACTTGGACCCGACGCTCACCATGGAATCCCAGGTGGCATCGGTAGTCCGCACCGCCTTTTTCCATCTTTGGCGGATTGCCCGGCTGCGACCCTACCTTGACATGGGTGCACTCACCACCTTGGCAAATGCGCTCGTAATCTCAAGATTAGACTACTGTAACATGCTCTATGTGGGGCTGCCTTTGAGACTGATGCGGAAACTTCAGGTGGTGCAGAATGCTGCGGCCAGACTCCTTACCGGAGTGAGAAAACACCATCCTATTTCTCCAACGCTGGCCGCATTGCATTGGCTGCCCATCAGTTTCTATGTCAACTTCAAAGTTTTAATGCTTACTTATTAAGGCCCTAAACGGTTTGGGACCTCGATACTTGGCAGAGTGCCTACTCCCACCAAGGTCTACCTGGATTACCTGTGCAAGCAGGACGTGAGGCTGAGGAGCCTGACGCCGAGAGAGGCCTGGATGGAGAAGACACGAAACTGGGCCTTCTCGGCGGTGGCTCCTCGCCTTTGGAACAATCTCCTTCCAGAGATTCACGCAGCCCCTACAATGGGCATTTTTAAAACCCAACTAAAAACATGGTTCTTCACTCAGGCCTTCCCTCCAGTCAACTCTTGATTTTCTTCTTATTATTTTTCTTCTTTTTTCTATTTATATTATAGTTGTTTTGTATTATTTCTGCACTTGCTGTGTTTATTGTTTAAATTTTATGTTGGAAGCCGCCTAGAGTGGTCCATTGGTCCAGATAGGCAGGGTACAAATCAAATAAATAATAATAATGATGATAATAACCCACCTTGTTTACTTGGCAGCATATAAATATTTCAAATTAAAAAAAGTATTAGGGGAGACAAAAAGCATACTTAAAAAGATTGCAATGAATTGCACAACTTCAATAGAATAAGTCACAGAAGGTTGGCAGGATTTAATTCCAAGTCAACAATCAAAAATTTGCACTATTATTTTTTTATATTTATATTCGGATATACAGTACAACCACTGTTCATTGAAAATGTCTCTCAGAAAGGTTTATGATAATAATTATACCAAATTTAGATGAAGACAACAAACAACTAGTAAAATGAGCAGCGGTATGATTAAGCAGCATGCCATTAAAATGTTCTAAACAGCAACATGAATCAGTGATTGGACTAAATATAGGTGTCAGTCTCAACTAGAGCAGATTCATTGATCCAATGAAAATTACCTAATTATTTATTGAACAGGTTCTCATTGATTCAATAGATCTGCTGGATTTAGGCCCAAACTACTGGATTTAGACTCACATTAAAAACTCAACAGAACAAAATAATCTTCTTCATGTCTGGAAGTTTTGTCACGACAACTGTACTTATTTCATATTAGTTTGAAACATTTTCCTACTCATCCAAGTAGCTTTTTCAAACTAAAGAAGCTACTTGGGTGAGTAGTGCAACATTTCAACCTAATAGGAAAGACGTCCAGTTGCCATGACTCAGTTTCCAGAGAACCTCACCTGGATGACTGAGAATCTTCACAGATAAATCTTCTGCATGCTTCTGAAAGCTAAAAAGCAAAAAGGTTTGAAAGGCTGCTCAGAGGAGGGTCCTCTAAAGGTACACACAAGGACACCCACTCACGTGTAAAATGTATATTTCAACAATGGAACAACATCCAGGAAATGGAGGAGGAAGACAAAATTCTGTTCATGCAGGAAGAGATCCAGTGTGGTATCCCCATTTCCTACATGTCAAGAAAGACTTAGCAGTTGGCCCTTTGCTGCCTAAATTGCTGTCTTTAGGTGTGCGTAACGAAGTGGACCAGTTCATGGTATTGAAGTAAAACTCAGCAGTTACCTCCCACATGAAGAATGGTGGTGGTGGCGAGAAGGTCCATCTTGAGCTTTGCATCGTGAGGTAAAATGTGTTCGACCAGCCCTGGTAACAAGATAGACTGGGAGATTTTGTGCTGTGCATGTGTGTGTGTGTGTGTGTGTGTGTGTGTGTGTGTGTGTGTGTGAGAGAGAGAGAGAGAGTGCATGTCTTTCAAATATAAGTTTTCTATCCTTTTCACTTCACTTTTTGTTGTTTACTTGGTGGGAAATTCAGGAGGAGCATGGAACAGACAGGGAGGCTAGGTTGTGAAGAATAGAATTCCTTTACTCAGCAATATCTGTATCAAGAAGCCTGAAGGGCGTTGTCTGAGAGCATTCTTTATCCTTTGGATTTCAGCCTGGCTGGTCTCTAGCCCTTCTTAACAGGAATGGTGCAATCCTATGCACGTCTACTCACATGGAAATACTATTGTAGCTAAGGGGACTGACTGCATATAATATACAAATTCTTAGGATCACAAAGATATGGAAATATTTAGGCCAGATTACTGCAGGAACAAAAGAAAAACATTTGCAAAGTTAATTGTGCAAGTGGTCTGCAGAAATTGGCAGAATGTCCATCAAGCGATAGATTTTGCAACCAGTGTGCAACAGACACACCATTAGAAGTCACAAGTCAGTTGCACAATAAACATTAATTCAGCAATTGGTTCTAATTTCCTTCTCAGGCGGTCTTCCTCTCCTCTCACCTGCCTGCCCTTCTCGCTCATGGAGCTCAGCTCTCTTCTTCTCCCCGTATCTACCCATAGTCCATATCTCTTTTCCTCTGCTTCTTCTTTTCTCTTTCCTTTCCCCTGCTTTTCATTCTAACTAACCTTTCTCTCCTACTATTTTTTCTAATCTTTTTCCTGTGTTAACTGTCCATCCCCAGTGACCGCTTAGCACAACCTCTTCTCTTCCTACTCTCTCTTTTTTGAAGAATTTAGTGACCCTCTAGAAGAACACATCCATTGTGTGCTGCAGACTGCACTCACTATCGCCTCTCATGAGCCCTTTGGAAGAATGAAAACGGCAGATCTGACGGTAGCTTCTTCGCTGATAATTGGGGAGGTTTACTACCTAGTGGTTGAAGATAGTACTATATGTGGCATCTGGAATTTTTATAAACAAATAAAAACAACATTAAAACTGAAATGAAGATTCCTAGGCTCTCTTTGGTGTGTATACCAAATTCATGTCTTTACTGTTACATTTCTGAAAAGAAATTAGTAACGGCCAGTTACTGTTGTGAAAACATCTGAATTCCATAAGCCACTATCCTGTGGAACAAACACATTCTCTTCTCATCCATTCTGCTGTCACCTCAGCTCTTAGAACAAAGCAGGAGGTACTAGTGTAAGGTGCAACATGTGTCAGGACTTAACCGTGTGATATTCTCCATGATTTATAAAAGTAACTAAACATAGTTATATTGCAAAAGGAATGTCATTAGCCTTCTTTTGGTTAACTAATATAACTAATATCAAGTAATATAACTAAAGTCATTTTAAAAAATCATTAATTACAAGTAACTAGTTATTTATGACAAGTTACTTCAAAGCTTTTAATCTCTTTCCTGGGTGAGAACCATCTCCCATTGTTAAGGAAAGATTTGTTCATTCAATAAATTTAATGGAATGTTATGACTTTACATCACCCGCCCAGCCCTAAGTTATGAGGACATCATACAAACTACAACCTGAACAGTAATTATAGCTGCCACTGTCATCCTAGAGAAAGTGATGAATTTCTCTGAAGCTCTGGAAATTAGTTCCTCAGCTGAAATTATTGAAAAATGGAAGGAAATGCCTTTCAGAAGAGGAATTATGTCACCCTAATTAAATAAAATTTTCAAATTAAAAAAAAATAGTCAACAAGCAGCACTGATAATAGGTTTGGGCATAATGTTTGCTTGCATCATTATAATGTTACTATGGTGAATTAGAACACTGTCAATCACTGAAGCGAAAAGGAAAGCTTCCTCCCGCCTTTTCTTCTTCTTAAGTTATATAGCTATATTTTCAGCTTGAACATTCCTCCATTCCAATGTGATTGATTACCTGGCATGCAATCCCCTGCCAATAAAACATAGTGTTGTGCTTTTTAAAAAATTTACAATGCCTTAATAGTTTTAGAGGAGGTAGTCATGTTAGTCTGCGCGAGCTTATCATGCAAAATCCAAAGAGTCAAAACAAGGGTCAAAAACATGTGGCAACTTAAAGACTATTGTATTTTATTGTGAGCTTTTATGGACACGTCCACTTCGTCACGTATATGAAAAAATAATCTAAAGTCTAATACCTAGTCTTTAAGGTGCCACATATCTTTGTCGTGTGTGTTTGTTTTTTTTTTCCCTTTCGATTTTGCCTCATACTTTTTCTTCACTTTGTTCAAAAAAAACCCAGTAACATCTATTTTTTTCAAAATGAGAATCACATAAGACTCACATCTAGTAATGGCTACACTACCCAGATACCAGTCAGAGACCTGTTCCATTGCACTTCTAGGTTATCAACGCTATTTTCCAATTTGCCAATTTTGCACCAAGAGATCCCACTATTTTTACAAGAGGTTGACCTCTCCTCTCACCCCAGCACCCTAGCTAGGAAGTTCATGTGACCTCATTTTAGAGGAGGATCCTCTATTTGATGTGTCTCCAAAGGACAGTCTATCACAGCTGGGGGTGGCAAGTGCCAGCAAGTATAAGTGTGACTCTGAACACAGAGATCAATGCTAATATGGACAAGAACAGAGCAGTCACAACCAGCTTTTAGAGGGAATTCAGAAAAAGCCAAAATCCAAAGCCAGATAATGATTATATAGACAATATTCATGTCAAGGCAACATGTTAACAGGGGCAGACAGCAACATGGTCCTCTGAAGAGGACTCAGACTGGGTGGATATGACACCATTCTCTATTTCAATGATGTTCCACCAAATACTGAAGTATAGGAAAACTCCTCCTCATCATCATTTGTTATACAGACTAAGGCTGATAGAGTTGCAGGCCAGCAACTGTAGCGATCAGCCCCACCCTCACCTGTCTGTCACAGCTGAACAGTGAAGAAGGAGCCTATGAGTGGACGGAAGGCGGATATATAGAGGCTGGTGTATGGAGCCTGAGAGAGATTCTGGTAGGGAGAGACAGTGTGAAACTTAAAAGTGAACTAAGAGTGAGTTAGAGATCTGTAAGAATGCTGAATGGAACAGAGAGTTAATAGAGTTTCAGAGTTAAAGTAGAATTGATTCAAATACAAGTGATTAGCAACCTGTGATTTACCTATCGAATATTGATCTTATATTAAGTATTAAAAGCACACATGTCTCCTTGACTAAATGGTATTAAAGCAGTAATACCTGGTGGCAGTGAAGAAACAAGAAGGGCAAGAATCTCGTGAAGACCTGGGGGAATAGGGGCTTCAGAGGAGATCGCCACAGCAACATCTTGAAGATCCTCCCCCATGGATAACATCAGGTCCCAACGTTTACATGCTGGAAGGTCACTCTCATCCAGCTGAATGAACAGTACATTTGGGTATGGGAAATGCTGCAGGTATGTCTTCATAGTAGGCATCAGCAATTCCCAGCACATTCCTCTGTGATCAAACTATCTAACTTGAACCCAGTCTCCAAATCCAAGGTGAACGTTCCCATCTGCTCTGGACATGTACAGCTTTGCCCTAATACACAATACTGTGCCTGAACAGTCATCTGGACCTTACTGTGGTAAACCCAGCTCCATGGCTGATGTTGCTGCCCTGGGCCAAAAGGAATGGATCCCAAATTCTGCTGCCTGGAGCCCAGTCCCACCCTCACGATTGCACTGAACTGGATGCAAGTTAGTGGAGCCCCATCTAGGTGGACCCATAACAAGCCTGTGGATGGAAGCCAGTGATGCAGAAAGCGCATCATTGCCCTGATGGGGAAGATCATAGGATCCTTTGGCCTTCTTAATACTATATGCTCCCCTGCCTGTTCTGATCTATCATGAACCCGAGAAGGCAGAGGAACATGTCTTCCTTGCCCTTGACCACGTCTCCAATGCACAGAGCCCTCATGATTTTTGTCGTGCTTGATGCTCGCTACCACCTTGCTTAGCCACAGAGCTTCAAAGAATCCTAGTGTGAAGGCTGCCGTAAACAAGATGACTTCAAACGGAGAGGAGCTGAGAGTTCCTTCAATAACTGTGCCAGCAACTGATAAGTAACAGTCATCCCTTTTTGGTGACACTATCTTTTCTCAACCCTGAATAGCTTTATGGGCCCAAAAAGACCTGCCAGTGTCCATGTGTCCACAGGCCTTTCTTAAAAAAAGAAGGAGCTGCAAAGTGAATGATTGTATTCTTTGGTGCCAAGACAAGAAAGAATTTTTATGGCTAGTTTCAAACTCAAATTTGAAAGTGGACACTATTGTACATAGTCCTAATTCAATTATGAAACTGCTGACTTACTTGTCTTACTGAACTCGAAACAATGAGATGTGCACACCTAGCAGAAGTCAAACCATGCCTTTCACCTTAAAAATGTGCAGTTTATTGGAATCTCATATGCATGGACTTCTCTGTCAGCTCTGGATCATCATGTACAATTACAGGCTTTTAATATCTTTTCTTCACTCCTCATTCTTAAGACAAAGGGTGATAACTGTTCCAGAGTCGGTTTTGTCTACTAATGATGCTAATATTCCCAAACATGAGGAGTATTATCCTGGTGCTTAAAAAAGGATACCTCCTGTCACTGGAATATGTCTCTCATGCCTTTTCATTCACAAATTTCAGAACATTATGAACAAAAGGAGAAAATATATAATTACCTTCTTCACAGAGCTTTGGAGACAGCAACTTGCCAGAGGCTATTCTTCTGGAAAGCACTTACTGCACTGAATAGAAAAATATCTTAATAACACGCTTTAGCGTTTGCATTAAAATGGGGAAATCCAAAGATTTTTTTTCTTAAACATTTAAAATTCCACTTTATGCAGCTGAGCACTGTTCCACATAGCAAAGGCATGAAACCCCCATATTGTGCACAAAAAGAGCACAAACAGAAAAAAAGAGTTTCCCTTTAGAAAACAAAACCCAAACCTGTACAAGCTCTCTCTGCATGCACTGGTGTTGATGGGACACACCTCCCCACACACAGTTGAAACAGATCTTGTTAAAACATAATTCTGCCCTGGCCAGATAAAAGCTGGTATTTTCCCAGCAGATTATTTCACCTGTGTCTCTGTATTCAGAAAAGCATTTCTGATATATTCTGGAGCCACACAGTATGCAAATAAAGTTGATAGGTTTGGACTCAACAAGATGGGGAGCATCACAGTCAGAAGTGGTGGTGACTTAAGTAGTAAAGGACACACATTTATCTTCTAATGTAGTTCACAGCTTCATAAATTGCAAGTTAACTTACTTTTGTTCAGATGTTGGACAAAGGAAGCAACAGGACCTGTTTGTCTGTTCCCAGTACCATTCACAAAGGGACATCAATGAGGGGAAAATCCCACAACCGGACTCTTCTTTTCATCAGTTGACCACTTCTCACCGAAACACAAAGGAACAGTCAAGGCTGTTTTTCAACAAGTTCTCTAGTAGTAAGCACAAAAGGATATCCTGCAGACCAGCAGTCCCCAAACTTTTTGGAACCATGGACTGGTTGTGGGGAGCTCTGTCTGTGGTGGGGGGCACCCCCACACCCATGGGTGGGTGTATCACACTTGTGGGTGGATGCGTTGCGCTCATGGGGTGTGTGCTGTGCACATCGGTGGGTGTGCCGTGCTCGCGCATGGGTGTGTTGCACTCATGGACCCCCACAAGTGTGACACACCTCCTGCAAGCATGACATGCCCCCTGTGGGCATGACACACCCATCGTGCATGCCGGGGAGCAGAGATCCGTCTCTGTAGCCCAGTCCTGGGAAGCCCACGGACCGGCACCAGGCTGCAGACTGGGGGTTGGGGACCCCTGCTGTAGTCCAGTGGTCCCCAAACTTTTTAAGTGGGTGCATGTGTGCATGGGCACACATGCACTAGTGCACATGCATAGAGGAGCGGGGGTGCTTGTGCAGGCATGCACACACTTGTGTACGTGCACAAAGGGTGGGGGCACTCGGGTGCTCATGTGGGCACATGGGCACTCACGTGCATGCACGAAGGGGCTGGGGGGAGTGCATGCAGGGTGTGTGTGTGAGAGATCTGCCTCTGTGGCCTGGTCCAGCCCAGGCCATGGACCAGCACTGGGCCACGGACCGGGGGTTGCGGACCCGTGCTGTAGACCATCTTGACTGCTTCCATGGGCGTTGTAAACATTCAAGCTGCCCTTTGTCACGTTAAGATTGGCAACCTGTTTCCTGCTGGCAGCGCAGGCACAATATTGTGCAGCAATATCAGGCAATTTCCTGGCATTTTGAATTTTGGAACCAGGAAGCACAATATCCCACATTCATAAAACAGTGGGTTGTTGTTGGTTGTGTGTGTGCCTGTGGGGTGGCTTTTTTTTTTTTTTTTTGAGAATTGGATCATTTCCTAATTCCTCCAAAATGCAAACCTCCCAATTCTGTGTGTGTCAACCCACATGCCATTTATTTTTCTTGGCAAACTTTATCTATTATATCACAGTGGTGTTCCGTGTGACATTTTAATTTGCATAATGGAATGACAAAAAGCACACATTGCAGAGTGCTATACATTTTACCCATTTCTCTGAAATAATTTGTTGAATGAATTGCCAAAACCACAAATACGTAGTTACCTAATTAAATGAACCACAGGTATCTCTGTGCCCAACATGCTACAATTCAGTTTATATGAGATCACTATCTAAGCCCAGAGAGTTTGCTCAGTTCTATAGGCAAATAGCCAGGACTAGTCAAATTGCAATGTGGAAACATCAGTACTTTATTTATTTATTTATTTATTTATTTATTTATTTATTTATTTATTTATTTATTTATTTATTTATCTATCTATCTATCTATCTATCTATCTATCTATCTATCTATCTATCTATCTATCTATCTATCTATCTATCTATCTATCTATCTATTTGCTGCCCACTCTACCCAAAGGTCTCTGGGCGGTTTACAACAATGTAACTATCATGGTAACCAATTCCTTTTGTTAGACTTGGAACTAAACTGTAACTGACTGGAATTTTCCAGATTCTGAGCCGAGGTATTCTTCCTAAAGCTTTCCTACACCTTTAGATGCCCTCATCTCTGCATAACTGAGTATTTGAAATATAATTTATATGTACAAATAAACACAAGGAACTATATAAGATCAAAGATCACTTGCTTGGGTTTAGAGAGAGGAGCAGAAATATTATTTAGAGATCAAAAGAAATGATTGCATTAAATCATAATTAATGTTTCCCTTTGCTCTTCTAGAAAAGAGGGAAGGTGAGAGACCAGCTACTTCGAAAAGGACAAAAGAGAGGAATTCTCAATACAATACTGACAGTCCATACAGAGGGACTGGAGAGGTGTGGAAGGGTTCATTCATTAGAGTACAATGTAGAAACAAGTGGGGGAGAAGAAGATGAACACAGTGGTGCTTTGCTAGACAAACATCTTGCGGCACAAAAAACTCGCCAGACGAATGGGTCTGGATAGGTTTTTTGTGCCTCACAGGACGATCGTTCCTATGGCCCTGCTTCACAAGACAAAGCCCCGGGAGGCTTCTGAAAGCAGCGCTTTGCCTCGAGGCTTGCCGAAGGCAGGGGGAAAGGGTGGGAACTTCAAAAATGGTGCTGGGCAAACCTCTGCAAACACCCATTGCCACGTGGAGGGACCTCCGCCAGTCCTGGGATGGTGCAAGGTAAGCCCCGGGGGATCCTCAAAGCTGGCGAGCGGTGCTTGCAGAGGCCAGCCCAGCACCCCCGTGAGTCCTCGGATGGTGCAGGAAAAGCCTCTGAAGTGCTCTGATGCTCCCTATCCTAAAATGATCAAATTTGGCAACAGATAATCTAAATAACTTTAGACCAATATCCCGTTTATGGGCAAAGTGATCGAATGGGTGGTAGTGGAGCAGCTCAGATGTTTCTGGAAGATTGCCTGGATCCATTCTAGTCCAGGTTCAGGCCATGCCATGGAAACACAACAGTACTGGTCACATTGCTCAATGACTTTTTAAGGGAGGCTGATGGGGAAAGAATGACCCTCTTAGCCCCCCATGATCTTTCAGTGGCTTTTGATACCATCTGCTCATCTCTGTGGGTCATGAAGTGAATGATTGTTGTGTATTACCTGCAATTTTAAAAAAAGACATGGTATGTGTGTGTATGTGTGTGTGTCTGTGTGTGTGTGTGTGTGTGTGTGTGTGTGTGTGTGAGAGAGAGAGAGAGAGAGAGAGAGAGAGAGGAGATGTAGATAGTGGGTTTCACTTTACACCCCTCAGGATAATTTCTCGAATCACAAACTAAAACATATTGGAGTTTTTTTACCTCTCCCCACCCAAGTAAGAATTGTTTTTTTTTCCCGTTTTTTTTAAAACTGATTGTGGTTTACATCGGTTTTTAGCTAATAGTGATTCTGTTGTATGGAAGCATAATTCTTCAGGACTTTTACAAGGATACAACACAATCCTGCTAACTGAGACCCTCCTTATTTAAATCGCTATGAATTCCCTGTTACCCTGATGAGTTCTTACAGGTAGTGTTAGTTTCCCATTACCTTTCATTGCAGCTCTAGATACTGCCTGATGGAGCCAGAACTGAGTACCTCGAATAAGAGGTGTTGGAAGTGAATGAAAATTACCTTCAGACATATTATTCTTTCAAGCTGTGCCAGGCACTGGAGCTGGTTAAGCAGGGAAAGCGGGGGTGAGAGACAGAGAGGGAGAGGGAGAGAGAAGTGAAAAATGAGGATTTTTAAAAATACATCTTGCACTGGTTGTTAATGCTACTGCACAGTGCCCTTTCTGCCACAGGAATGCCACAAGTTAAAGCTCGGTTTTATTTTAATAGGCAGTTAGGAAAGAGAGAAAGGGGCAAGATGCCATGCTAATGCAGAGAGCACTTGAGACTGACACAAGCAAGGTCAAAGAGAAATGAGAAATCATAAGTCAGAACGTCTCCTTGATTTAGCCCCTCACAGGAAGCAGGAGCGAAATTCTAATTGTGGCAGTCAGAGAGTAACACTGAAGGAAAGCAGCCCTGGAAATAATGAAATTCTGTGAGGAAGATAGGAAAGGACATTATATTCTTGCTTCAGTAGAGTCAAATCTTGGTCTCATTCCTGACTGGTGAAGTAATATACCATTCTGTATTACAACTCTTACTTGGTGATATAAAGCAAGTCTTCAGGCAAACTTCGCTGTGTGGATACCTCACAGCTCCCTCAATGTGAGTCTGTGCTAAAAAGCTGTATGAAATGCACACATTGCAGTGTTATAGTTGCAGGCTGCTATTTGCCTCCTGGCTACGCTGGCATTCACCTGGCCCCCATTGTTGTTTTTTTTTTAAGCATTCTGGTTACTCAAGGCAGCTGACGCACCAACCATACCTTCTAGAGAGGAAAACCAAATCTCTTGTGAAGGAAATAGACCCTCAGTCTGGGCAAGGAGAAATTTACTGAAGAGCTGGGGCTGGAAATGAAGGAGGTATACTTTTTTTGAGGCCAAGAACAGGCAGACGAAAGAGATTTAGCTTTTGAGATTCCAGAAGTCAGGGACGATGGTCCAAGAGACTTCCACAGAAGGCTGCAGGATAGGGTGTCTGAATATGGGCATCCTAATAAGGGAGACACGGCAACCAACTGCTTGCCTGCGGATCTCTTATGAAAGGTTTGTGAAAGCTTGTTGAAGAAATGGCCTGGAATAAGACAGGGGTCTCAAACTCAACTTACCTGGGGGCCGTTGGAGGCAGAGTCTGGGTGAGGCTGGGCTGCATCAGATTTTCCACCAGAAAAGCTTTGTTAAAATATTTCCAATCTTTTCAAATCTCTTTATTTTTTAACACAAAATAAGATGAAAAATAAACAATAAACAATAAACAATAACCACCACCACCACCACCACCACCACCACCACCACCACCAACAACAACAACAACAACAACAATAATAATAATAATAATAATAATAATAATAATAATAATAATAATAATAATAATAATAATAATAATAATAATAATGATAATTCTCAAGTGAGCAACTATATGTGGTTTCTTCAGTATTCTATATCTGCTGTATTCAGATTCAAATGTCTGCATTAACAGTTCTTTAACCTTTAATCTTCTTCTAAACATGAATTGTCCTGAACATGAATGGAACATTGAAGATCAACTGTTCCCCTGAATATGGCTTCTCATGCCTACTCCTGGCTGCTAGAGACCTGGCAGCGCTTCCTCTTGCATAGCCGAGCCACATTTGGCTTGAGAGAGGAAGCAGTCGAGACCCTCAGTGTGGCCTGAAGATGATCATCAGTCAGTCTGGACGTGTATAGCGTTCCCCTTTATTAGGTCAATGGTTCATGTTTTGTTATGTAATTGTTCATGCATATTCATGTTGCTGAGAGGCGGAGCCAAGAAAGAGGATAAGAGGCGGAGCCTGGGAGAGATGGTCAGAGAGAGAGAGAGAGAGATGAGTAGAGTGAGAGGATGGAGAAGAGAACAGAGTGTGGAGTTTGGGGAAATCTGAGAGGTGATTAGAGTTAGGAGTGTATTATCAAATAAAAGATTGTTGTTAATAATAAATTTACCTAAAGAAGATATTAATGAATCACTATCAATTTCTGTACTCAATAAACAAAAGTTATATTTAAAAGATTTTAAGTGTGGACTTGAATCTTCATCTTCCTGAAGTAATGGTGATTGAGAGACCACCTGGTGGCAGCAGTATAAAAGAGGGGATTGTTTGCCTTGTGTGCTCTGAGGCTTGACGGTCAAGCAAGGGGCATGAGGGTGAATGCCACAACCTGTACTTGGACTTTTTGAAGTTCAAGGTGGAGAAGAGCTTTTCACACAGGTATGTGCTCCCAAAAAGGCACATGGTCCGTTTGAACATTTGGGAAAGCTCAGGGAAGCTGGGGGTCAATTCTCTCAAAAATTACCCAAGCTTGTCTGCTTTTCCACTCTGTGCATCCAGAAGGGGGGCCCTCTCCCTGCCTGGCAGTCTTCTCCCTCGGGGATTTGGCACCACCGGTGCTTCTGCTTTTAGGTCTCTCCCCCCCCCCCCCCGGCTCTTCGCAGGTCACCTGGTGAGGCTGCTGCTTTTGTCGCCTCCTCCTCTATGTGTTTCTCCTTCCCCCCGCCTGGTGCTCCTCCATTCCCTGTGTGCACACACACACTAGCAGCTGCATGCACCCCTTCTGTGAGGCTGGCCCCATCAGCAGAGCAATCTCTTCCCCCTACCCAAGGGCTAATGGGGCTTCCTGGGGCTTCTTGATTCCCACTCTGGCAAGATGCCGTGGTCTTGCCCAGTGTGGCTCAGGGAGATGGGGGGGAGGGGAAGGCGGGAAAGAGGATTCTTTTTTTTGTATGATGTATGCCTCTCACAGTAGTCGAATGACTAGATGGGCGGGATATAAATATAATAAGTAAGTAAATAAATAATTAAATCTGGGCAGAGAGTGGAGGAGCTCCAGGCGCAGGGAAGGAGAAGCGCAGAGAGGATGAGGCAACATCAGCAGCAGCCTTTGCAGGTGACCCGCGAAGAGTGGGGGGGGGGAGAGAGAGCAGAGAGAGACCTAAGAGCAGAAGCCCCGGTGGCGCCAAACCCCCAAGGGAGAAGATTGCTGGGCAGAGAGAGGGCTCCCCTTCTGGACGTGTGGGCACTTCAGGGGGGCAGGCAGGACCCAGCCCCCACGAGGCGGGGAGGAAGCCCCGTGCTCACCAAGTAGGTGCCGTTGCTGCTGCTCCCACTCCTTAAACTTTCATATTAAGGCGGGGCCACAAACTATCATCCCACAGGCCGCAATTGGCCCCCGGGCCATGTGTTTGAGACTCCTGGAATAAGACATAAATACGGTTTAAAACAACATTATTTTAAATAACCCAACAGTATTCCACTAACGTAATAACCTGATGTGTATTTTGCAGTATATTTTTAAGCCCTTGCCAACACAAGAAACTGCATGATAGGGCTATGGAGATGGGAGATAGCACACCACAGCCAAACTCAATGCAATTAGTCATCTATGTGTGTTTGTATGTTCTGTGCCATCAAGTCTGAACCAACTTCTAACAACCATAATAGGGATTTCAAAGTGAGATATTTAAGGAGTGATTTTACTCCTCCAGTGACCTGCCATGGTTCAGCAGGGATTCAAAACTGGTTTTCCAGAGTCATCACTCTACCCACTGCATCACACCGGGAATCCTTGTCATCTATAGGAGCACACATATTTACTTGAACTGCCAATAGCCAATCTGGGAATGCATAAATGTCCCTGATCTACCAAATCTGGATGCTCTTCTCTGAGACAAGGGTACATCTCTATCTAAAAGTAATTTTTTTCAAAGTAACTAGTTATTACTTATTAGACTTAAGAAATGTAGGTGTTAGGCTATCCATTACATTTAAGAAACTTAAAGGTAAAGGTAAAGGTTCCCCTTGACAATTTTTGTCCGGTCGTGTTCGACTCTAGGGGGCGGTGCTCATCCCCATTTCCAAGCCATAGAGCCAGCGTTTTATCCGAAGACAATCTTCCGTGGTCACATGGCCAGTGCGACTTAGACACGGAACGCTGTTACCTTCCCACCGAGGTGGTACCTATTTATCTACTTGCATTTGCATGCTTTCGAACCGCTAGGTTGGCAGGAGCTGGGACAAGTGACGGGCGCTCACTCCGTCGCATGGATTCGATCTTATGACTGCTTGGTCTTCTGACCCTGCAGCACAGGCTTCTGCGGTTTAGCCCACAGCGCCACCACGTCCCTTAAGAAACTTAGGTGTTACCTAAAAGGTAAATCTGTAATTAAATGTCACTTATTAACAGAAAATTAATTTGTTCTAAGGAACTATGCATTTAGTAACTAGTTACTTCTGAGGTCTGCTATGAATGCTTAGTTTCTATAAGTTTGGGGTGAATCTAATCAGTCATCTTTGTGATGCTAACGTATTATTTCTATTGCTTCCCCCCCCCATAGGCTCTTTTATCTTTTAACAGTGTATACAAGTACAACATGGTCCTTTCTGCACACAGAGTGCCCAGTGCACATGGGAGAAAACTTTGTTCTTTATGAGAATTTACCAACATTTACACATTTTTACATGAAAAATGGGAAGAAAATCTAAAAGTGAAACTGATAGGTAGTTGATTCCTATTATAAATGATATTTAAGCCTCCCAGAGTTCTATCATGGAGGAGAGGTAGAGTACAAAACTCTACTACTGGTGAACAGCTGAGTCCATAGCAGAATCAATGTTTGAACCCTGATCATCCTGCTTCACAGTTCAGTTGTACAGCTACTACATTTTCTAGCCCCTTCACAGATTGTTGCCTTGTTGTGGCGAAGAGGCTTGAGCAATTCAGAGAAATTATGGGCTATGCCGTGCAGGGACACCCAAGACGGACAGGTCATAGTGGAGAATTCCAACTAAACATGATCCACCTGGAGCAGGAACTCGCAAGCCACTCCAGGATCTTTGCCAAGAAAACTGCATGGACAGAAACAAAAGGATAAAATATATGATGCTGGAAGATGAGCCCCTCAGGTCGGAAGGCATCCACCATGCCACTGAGGAAGAGCAGAGGCCAAGGACAAGTATCTCCAGAGCTAATGAAATGGTTGGGCCAAAGCTGAAAGGACGCTCAGCTGCGGATGGGCCTGGAAGTGAAAGGAAAGTTCGATGCTGCAAAGAAGAATACTGCACAGGAACCTGGAATGTAAGATCTATGAATCTTGGGAAGCTGGATGTGGTCAAATAGGAGATGACACCTCCTGGGCATCAGTGAACTAAAATGGATGGGAATGGGCAAATTCAATTCAGACGATTACCATATCTACTATTATGGGCAAGAATCCTGTAGAAGAAATTGAGTAGCCCTAATAGTCAACAAAAGAGTGGGAAAAGCTGCACTGGGATGCAATCTCAAAAATGATAGAATGATTTCAATACGAATCCAAGGCAGACCTTTCAACATCACAGTAATCCCAGAAGTACAAACTGGATTTCGAAGGGACGGAGGAGCTAGAGACCAAATTGCTAACATGTGCTGGATTATGGAGAAATTCAGAGAGTTCCAGAAAAAGCATCTACTTCTGCTTCATTGACTATGCAAAAGCCTTTGACTGTGTGGACCACAGCAAGCTATGGCAAGTTCTTAAAGAAATGGGAGTGCCTGACCACCTTATCTGTCTCCTGAGAAATCTATATATGGGACAGGATGCAACAGTTAGAACTGGGTATGGAACAACTGATTGGTTTAAAATTGGGAAATGAGTATGACAAGGCTGTATATTGTTTTCCTTCTTATTTATATGCAGAATACATTATGCGAAAGATAGGACTGGATGAATCCCAAGCTGGAATTAAGATTGCTGGAACAAATATCAGTAACCTCAGATACTATGCATATGATACCACTCCGATGGCAGAAAGTGAGGAGGAACTAAAGAACCTTGTAATGAGGGTGAAAGAGTAGAGTGCAAAAAACGGTCTGAAGCTCAACATAAAAAAAACTAAGATCATGGTCCCATCACCTCCTGGGAAACTGAAGGGGAAGATATGGAGGCAGTGACAGATTTTACTTTCATGGGCTCCATGATCACTGCAAATGGTGACAGCAGCCACAAAATTAAACGACACCTGCTTCTTGGGAGGAAAGCAATAACAAACCTAGACAACATCTTAAAAAGCAGAGACATCACCTTGCTGACAAAGGTGGTTTTTCCAGTAGCAATATATGGAAGTGAGAGCTGGACCATAAAGAAGGCTAATCGCCGAAGAATTGATGCTTTTGAATTGTGGTGCTGGAGGAGACTCTTGAGAGTCCCCTGGACTGCAAAGAGATCAAACCTATCCATTCTGAAGGAAATCAACCCTGAGTGGTCACTGGAAGGAGAGATCCTGAAGCTGAGGCTCCAATACTTTGGCCATCTCATGAGAAGAGAAGACTCCCTGAAAAAAACCCTGATGTTGGGGAAATGTGAAGGCAAGAGGAGAAGGGAACGACAGAGGACAAGATGGCTGGGCAGTGTTGTTGAAGCTACCAATATGAATCTGACCCAACTCCGGGAGGCAGTGGAAGACAGGAGGGCCTGGCATGCTCTGGTCCATGGAGTCACAAAGAGTCGGACACGACTAAATGACTAAACTACAACTTTTTCTAGAATTCTCTGCCTTCCGTTGAGTGTAAAATAGTCTTGAAGTTGGGATTATTCAATATTTTACAGGCAGAATGTAGCACTCTACTACTGAGCTTGTGGCTATTTGAACAGGAATAAGTACCTTGGAAACTAACATTAGAAAAAAAGTGTGTGTGTGTGTGTGTGTGTGTGTTTAATTATTATTTAATTTATATCCCATATTTCTCCAATGATTCAAGATACCCCTGTATGGTTAACCTCTCACTCTCTCAGGAACTCTGTGAAGTCACTGAGTGGGTATCTGAAAACCCAGGTCTCCAAAGTCCTACTTCAAAGCTCTAACCACGAAACCACACTAGCTTCACTAAAGACTAAAGAACTTACCCTTTATTTTCTTAAGAAATGTATTTCTTCATAGTTCAAGAGCCAAACTCAGTGCAATTAATGTCTCAAGATATGTATTTCTTGATAGTGCAAGAGGAAGAAGATTGCTAAACTTATTTGCAAACGTTCCAAAATTGGTTTCCATATTTGGCGGTCTGCTCAGGCAGCCATTATGAAGAGCGCACACTCAGGCTGTCTCTCCATTAAAAGGAATATATCAAAGAGTTTATTACCTCTCAGAATATGGAGTAAGAATGGCTTAATAGTACCAATCTCCATGTAGATTAGAAAAGTGAAGAGTGGGAAAAATACACTCAGGCCTGTTTTACTCTTTACCACACACTGCCTGAGCTGATCTTCAGCTTCAACATGTAGAAGCCCAGCAAAGCAGTAATAAGAAATTATGTATTTGCGAAGGCTTTCACGGCCGGGATCTAATGGTTGTTGTGGGTTTGGTGAAACGTTAGGAAGAAACAACCTTCAGAACACAGCCAAAGAGCCCGAAAAACCCACAACAACCAATAAGAAATTAATTGCCCTGTTTTCTTGTGCTCACATCTTCCAAATGGAACACAGCTGAGCGGTCATCCTTATCAAGCTCCTCCTCTTTAGACATTACAAAGAAAATCAAGGGTATAGAGCTGTATCTTCTTTATCGCCTGTTTACATCCACACATAGACAAATGTATATTAATTTTCTCATTTCTTGTCACCACTGCCTTCAGCATACCCAATGATGTGACAGGAATCAGACAAAGATATCCTATGTGGCCATAATTAAAGGTGACCACATGTTGCCTGAATAACTGTTCAACACTGTATCCATTTATCAAAGACAATTTTCTCTGAATAATAAAGTGCAATGAACTACCTCAAGAAATGTCGAGCCATCTGGCTGCATCCTTCATCATTAACATTCACCTTCAATCTATGCCTGTTTTGTAACTACTTGAGTGACGGGAGAATTAGTTCATTCCCTTGGCTTTTTCTCATAGACAGGATCTATCCTCCCTGCCTATTGTGTATTCAGGCATTTGGTTAACAGAAGGTGAGAGAGGAGGGAGGGGATTGGAAATCTAACTAATTTGAGACACTACAGCATAGTTACTTTTTGCGGATGCCATGGTGTTTGCTCCATACATATTCATAGAAATAATAATACTATTTTTTTCTTCCCAAGGGAAATAAACACATGCTCAAAAGGCTGCATATGTACCAGATGAACAGTTGTACAATTCATAGAATATTAGGAAACAACCCTAGTTCCATAACTTTACTTGAAGGGAATGTGGCAAATTTACTGTACTATAATCACATCTAGAGAGCCTGCAATCCTGCCACAATATTCCTTTGTTACTAAAAGCTAAATTCTCGAGGGGGACTTACCAAAAGAAGAGTCTTGTGGGAAGTGGCAAAGCTATAACTGGTGTAATCAAGAAGGTCACCCTCCTGATGGACCACTTTGATAGATTGCTGTTTGCAGGTTCTACGGAAAGCTAGAGGCCACTGATTATCCTAGTGTCTAGTTTCTATTCTATAGAATGGTGAGGAACATGATTTGAGAACTACAGCTCTGGTGTTCGGGTGATGACCACACAGGACAAATGCCCCCACCCCAACTCTCTATTACTCCCTCTCTATTAACCCTTTTAAAAGTCTAGATTTGAGTTCTAGTTTCTAGTCCAAGTGAACACTGGACTAGGAGTTTTTCCTTCAAATTTTATTTCTGTTTCAGTCTGAAGGATCGAATAACATCAAGAAAAACAAACATCACACCTTGCATAGTATGTCCTGCTTCCCATCTCCTGTGGCCTTATTTCATGAAGGTTGCAGAATCGAATATTACAAAATGTCCAAAGGTTTAGGGAACTGTTTTGTCTTCCACTGCGCATTAATTCCTCTGCTACTCTGCAGGTGCCCTGGCTTCTAACACTTCAGCTAAACAAGGGAAGATGCTCCATAGGTCTTCCTCTGATCAGGAAATGTGGGCAGCTGGGGAGGCTGCTGAATAATGGGGAAATGCATGATAGAAAGAAATATCCAACTTCATGAACTGCATTGGAACAATAACATAATATTAAAAAATGTCCCTCCACCTATAAAAGGCAAAATAAACCCCAGAGGCAGAAAATGGGAGCCTCTTTTGTCTGAGAAGAGAATCTGAAGGGCAGATTTGGACATGTGCAATATGCACATGTATTGATGATAAATAAAACATATGTTTTACCCGTGTCACCCGCGCGAGCAGGAGGTGAGGCTGAGGAGCCTAACGCCGAGGGAGGCCCGGAAGGAGAAGACAAGAAATCGGGCCTTCTCGGCGGTGGCTCCTCGCCTCTGGAATAACCTCCCTCCTAATATTCGCGCGGCTCCCTCGCTGGGCATTTTTTAAAAAATAACTAGAAACATTGATATATCGGCAGGCCTTCCCCTTTGTCAGTTTCTGATCTCCCCTTTCCTCCCACTCCCTAGTTCTGTCCCATCTTGCTGTAAGTTCTCCTATGTAAAATTGCTTTTAATTATATTGTTCTTGTTTTTATTGTTGTAAGCCGCCTAGAGTAATCTTAATAGATTAGATAGGCGGGGTATAAATAAATAAATAAATAAATAAATAAATAAATAAATAAATAAATAAATAAATAAATAAATAAATAAATAAATATGTGCAATATGGATCAGCCCTCAGAAGTGCTCAGAATCATTAATTCTCAATTGACTAAACAATTGATAAAGTCTCTAGTCTGAAGGTACTAGAAATTTAACATAATGGACACAATCTGGTCACGACCATGGAGAACAAAGTGTCCACTTAAAAGAAACCTGGGACCCCATGGTAACAGGAAAGCCTTGTGTCTCCCATTATTGAATTTATGGGGAGAAATGGGCATTCATTAGTGGAAGTGGGACCATTCAAAAAATGTAGACACATACTTCCACTGGCATGTGAATGGACTCTCTGTGAAATATTTTAAGAAACTGTAGCGATAGATCAAACCAATGTGAAAAATTTAAAAACACACACACATACTCTATGCCAATTTTCAATTGTCATCTCAATGCTGCATTGAAATGCCAGGTTTATTTTCATTTGAGGAAGGAAGGAAGGAAGGAAGGAAGGAAGGAAGGAAGGAAGGAAGGAAGGAAGGAAGGAAGGAAGGAAGGAAGGAAGGAAGGAAGGAAGGAAGGAAGGAAGGAAGGAAGGAAGGAAGGAAGGAAGGAAGGAAGGAAGGAAGGAAGGAAGGAAGGAAGAAAGAAAGAAAGAAAGAAAGAAAGAAAGAAAGAAAGAAAGAAAGAAAGAAAGAAAGAAAGAAGACAGGAAAATACAAAAGTTTGGCAGCTTTAGCTCAATGGTCTAATAAAATTCCATGCTACTCTCTAGGTCTCATTAAAATGTACACATGCACACAACAGAGGGATTAATCTTTACTTAGCTTTACTCCAGTTAATTCATTCAGGCTCTGAAAGGAGACCGGCTTTGTGTAGCTTCTCTTCTAGAGCATTTGAACTGTCATCTTTTCTCTTCAGCAATGGGGTGGCTAAAGAGCAACACGTAATTAGCTGTGAAGAGTTACAGTTCAGCTAATTTAATGTCTCTGCCAGTGGCAGGATCTTCTTCAATTTCCACAGCAGGCTGGCATCTACCACTTTTGAAAATGGGGAATAAAATCCATCAGGATCAAGTCCCATGAATGCAACCCACACCATTTTAATTATTTTCAAGACCTAGTCTTTAGAGGTTAGGCCAATCTGCCAGTAATATAAACAAGCAAAGACGTTTGTAGACAACACTGTTTTCTCCTACAGACAAGCACTGAGGTTGGGTGGATTAGTGGAAGCATTTTGTGAAAATTCTATGCTTTGAGAAATATTTTTCCCCCACATCTAGTTATAGTACACACAGGTAGTTTTTTTTCCCCTCTTGATCCTTTAGGGAAAAATAGGGACTAGGGGCAGTGTAGGTTTATCACATCTGGGTTGAAGCTAGAAATACACTACTTGGCTAGGGGCAAACTGTGCTATATGCTATACATGTAAGCTGTCCAGATCAAGGGAAGTAATAATACTACTCTGCTCTGCTATGGTTGGATCTCATCTAAAGTACCATAAGCAGTAAGTACTGCAGAGCATGGTTGAGGAAGATACCAGTCTTGGGGTAGGCAAGCAAGATGGCAAAGAGTTGAGGAACCAAGCAGTAAGAGGAGGGGAGCCTGAACACGATTAACCTGGAGAAGAGATGACTGAGAAATGACATCTGAAGGGGTGTCATGGGGAAAATGAAGCAAATGTGTTCTGTGATTCAGAGGTAAGACCTAAAGCATAGATTCCAATTACAAGACAAGAGATTTCAAAAAAACATTAGGAAGAGCAGAGGCTGGACGTTTATTCCTAATGTGGAAGTATTTCCTTATGTGAAGAGGTGTTTGGGAGTGGAGGGGGTTACCTTGTAAGGTGGTGGACTCTCTTTCATAAGGGATCTTTAGATAGGGGCTAGCTGGCAACCTGTCAGAGATATTTTGTTGGTGGAGGTAGGTGTATGTTGCATATGTGTGCTAGAGGTTTCTTTCCAGTTGATCAGATGATTCATGGGTTATCTTTGAACTCCACAATTGTATTACTCTGTGATTCAATTAGATCTCATGTTCTCTGTTCCTTGGTCACCCTCTTAGGCTCAGAGAAAGATTCAAGATCTACAGTGCCTCCAGACCAGCCAAGCTTCAGAGGACCTTCACTTGCTGCTGAAACAACTGATTTCACTAACTGAGCTGTGACCATTGTGCAGTATCAAAGTTACGATCATTGCGCAGTATTACCCACTGTGATCCCACATGCCCTATTGCATCTGACTACCAATAAATGCCACTGCTTCAAATCAGCCTCTCTGGGAGCCTTGAGCCAAGCCAGAACAGAACACCAGTGAGGAGACACAAGGGTTCTCTCTGCCCTGGCTTATGTGATTCCTAAACAGCTAGGAGGCTCTTGATGCAGATTTTCTTGCAATGTTAATTAAAATTTTTCCCCTAATTCAGCCAATGTGCCTCCTTTCAAGCATGGACCATGCAGGGGGCTGCTGCACACCTATAATTATCTGGATAAGAGATGGCCAGTTTATGTCCCACTTCCTTTTTCAAAGTGTGTAAGTAATGACAACACCTTAGAAAGCAATCACAGGCATACTAAATTCAGATTACTTAGAACTACAATAAATAACACTTTATTGTTCACTTGGCCAAGAGGATTTAATCACTTTACCTGACAGTCTTATCAAGGAGATTTTCTTGGTTAAATGAGTTTTAACTAGATATGTGCCCTGTTATGCAAAAACAGACTAAATCAGGGATATTTTTGTACAACTCCCAGGTAACCCTGTAGCACTGGAAACAGTTGTTGGTTGCCCACAGGGCAAAACAACATTCCTATGGATCCTTTGCATTCTATCTGGCATTCTCGGCATCAAAAGGTTTTTAGACAAACATGTCCAATAAATGCCTGAACATTTTGTTTTAGTTCGGTGAACATTCTAGTATAATTAGTCCCACATGAAAGTCACAGGTCAATAATTGGGGAATTGTAAAAAATTACAGCAGGGATAGGCAACCTGGTGCCCTCCAGATGTTTTGGGATGCAACTCCCATAAGACATGACTATTTGACATCCTGGCTGGGAGCTTTAGGGCAAAGGTCATCCAAAACACTCTGGGGGGCACTAGATTACCTTCTGGAGGAAAGATTCAAGGAGCAATGGATCCACTCTCTGCCCAGGTGTTGCTATGGGGAGAATTAATGACGGTCCTGGCCCTTGCCCAGCCCACCTATGTCATCGGTGGGTGCCAAAAACCCAACTAGTTGCCCTGTAACAAGACAAGGCTTCTGGGGTGACTGACCAAGATGAAAGGGGCATAGAGGAGGATGTGTAAAACCCCCCAGTAGAAAGTCAAGAGCAGAGGCTGGAAAGCTGAGAGGAATAAGTGGGAAAAGAGAGAAACAAATGCTGAGGAGAGGGAAAAGGAGGCAAAGACCGAGAATGCTGGCTTGAAGGCCAGGGAAGGACAGAAAGGCGAATATGCTAGGGCTGAAAAGAGAGAATCAGAGGCATGCAGTGATGTGGGTCATGACTGAGGGTGTGACAGCAAAAGTCCTTTGTTGGGTAAGAGGAAACCAAGTGATTAAACTGCTGTACTGCAACCAAAACTGTGCTCACGACCTGGGGTTCAATTCCAGGTAGCCGGCTCAAGGTAGACTCAGCCTTCTATCCTTCAGGGGTTGGTAAAATGAGGACCCAGCTTGCTGGGGGGGGGGGGGGGAATGTGTAGCCTGCATAATTAACTTGTAAACCGCCCAGAGAGTGCTTGAAGCGCTATGGGGCGGTATATAAGCAGCACACTTTGCTTTGCTTTTGCTTTGCAATGGAGGCTTATCTGTCCTGTGTATCATACAATCTCTCTTGCAGGGGCCAGATAAGTGAGATGCGGAAGAGGGTGTGTGTGCTTCCCAATCAGTACCACCTCTTTCCTTATTCCTGACCCTGATCCCAATGCTTTTTCATTTCATTTCCGGGTCCTGACTCTGGCCCTGTAGGCCTTGTTCTTGGTCCTGATTCTGCCACCTTTCCCAGTCTAATCTGCTGAGGGCGATGCGACTCAGCTGGCCTGATGAATGTAAAGTAAGTCCGTTCTCACCTTTCAGTTTGGTCATTTCTTCCAACAAGACGCAGACTCACAGGTTTAAGGTGACCCCCCTCCCCAAAGTTCCCTCAGATTGTCACATACCTGCCCTCTGTCAACTGATATGCTAGGAGTTCAAAGATGAGGAGCAGGAAGAGATAACGTTGACAGAGCTGCCTGGAATGTATGAACAAATGGGTATTAAATAAGGGCATATTAAACACTGTGATGTTACTTAAATTAAATAATAAAAAGGCTATTAAGTGCTCCTCGTTAAGTAATCATCCTGTGCAGCAGCAACGTTCCTAGCTTCTTTTTCCAGTCACTCATGTCCCACATTTTATTTCCCTCACATCTCTTTCTCTCATCACTTTGTCAGCATTACCAACCTTCAATGAATATGCAGAGTGCAGTTAGCAGAAGGAATTCACTGGGGCCTCTTCAGTGTTATGACCGAAGACTTCTTCCTTACACCAGTGAATATTGGGACATAAACTCAAACTGTCACTTGGCCAGGATCCAAGGAATGACACAGCTAGTTCCATGTGCCTGAAAAGGAAAGGAAAGAAAGGGGGGGGGGGCGGATAGTGGATTTGAGTTTCTTGAACAGAGCCTCTGCATGATGCTACATAGCAACTGATTTTTACAATTCAAGCATCAGGGATGAAAAAGCCACCTTTCTTTAAAACAGTTCTCAGAATCCTCCTTGGTCAGTGTCCAAGCTCGGTTCTATATACTGTCAGCCCTGACTTAAGGCATTATGATGTGGACAGATGAAGTGTCAATGCCTCATCCAATAAACCCAATGCAGTTTATGGACCTAAGTGTTCTTTGTTTGCCTTTAGGGCTATCTGATGGACACCCAGAGTATGTTTTGCCTATCACAATGCAAACCTGATAATTATGTGCAACATCTTTCCTGCAATTCTGTAAGGAACAGTCTTGGCATTTACCACATGTATTATTAATCCTCTATCTGGAATCCTCCCCTGAGGCGCAGCTCGCTGCCTCTTCCTTCGGTATCGTTTGCCTGGCTAAGATCCTCAACGGAGCCTAGGCATGTGCTGAGTTCATGCCATGCATAACTACATTTTCAAGAAAGCCCCCAAACCCTCGACACTGACGTGCTCGGTCATCAACAAAACCCTATAGAACTGAAGCGTGGGAGAAGTCAAAAATAATTAATAAGGTCAGCTGTAGTAGATGTCAGGTTTGTTGAAGCATTCTGTGCCTCCCACAAGGAAAAATACAAAAAACTGAGTCAAACAATGCTGACAATTTTTAAAAAGATGGTATGCAGAACATTTTCCCCTGACGAAACTAGAATTCTCATAGCATCTAAATAACCAATCCACAGCCCAACCCTGTCCATACCTTTAGTCCCACAGTAGCATTCTACCAAGAGTGAAGAAAATGCATAGTGTAAAAAGTACTTGATACTTCCTGAGAACAATTTTGGGGACTTTTAGCAAGGGAAAGATCATGTGTGTGTGGGGGGGGGAAGGAGTTGAGGTTGGGGGGCAAATATGATTCAGACCAGGGCAGGCAACATGCAGGTCCTTAAAATGGCATCCCCTGGACCACAGAACTCAGGGGTTCTTGCTGTCTTCCCACAGGGCCAAGAAGGAAGCCTGGCCTTGCATATCATCTTTTTGGGGGTCTGGAAACCTCCACTAACCTAGCTGATTTGCCACCAATATTGCAAAACCAGAAATGATAAGAACTTGGAGGATTGAGTTACAAATAACTGTGTGTGTGTGTTCAATTGTTTAGTCGTGTCCGACTCTTCGTGACCCCATGGACCAGAGCACGCCAGGCCCTCCTGTCTTCTACTGCCTCCCGGAGTTGTGTCAGGTTCATGTTGGTTGCTTCGCAGACACTGTCCAGCCATCTCATCCTCGGTCGTCCCCTTCTCCTCTTGCCATCACACCTTCCTAACATCAAGGTTTTTTCCAAGGACTCTTTTCTTCTCATGAGATGGCCAAAGTACTGGAGCCTCAGCTTCAGGATCTGTCCTTCCAGTGAGCACTCAGGGTTGATTTCCTTCAAAATGGATAGGTTTGTTCTCCTTGCAGTCCAGGGGACTCTCAAGAGCCTCCTCCAGCACCACAATTCAAAGGCATCAATTCTTCGGCGGTCTGCTTTCTTTATGGTCCAGCTCTCACTTCCATACATCACGACAGGAAAAACCATAGCTTTGACTATTCGGACTTTTGTTGGCAAGGTGGTGTCTCTGCTTTTCAAGATGCTGTCAAGATTTGTCATCGCTTTCCTCCCAAGAAGAAGGCGCCTTTTAATTTCAGGGCTGCTGTCTCCATCTTCAGTGATCATGGAGCCCAGGAAGATAAAATTTGACACTGCCTCCATATCTTCCCCTTCTATTTCCCAGGAGGTGATGGGACCAGTGGCCATGATCTTAGTTTTTTTGATGTTGAGTTTCAGACCGTTTTTTGCACTCTCGTCTTTCACCCTCATTACAAGGTTCTTTAATTCCTCCTCACTTTCTGCCATCAGAGTGGTGTCATCTGCATATCGGAGGTTGTTGATATTTCTTCCGGCAATCTTAATTCCGGCTTGGGTTTCTTCCAGTCCAGCCTTCTGCATGATGTATTCTGCATATAAGTTAAATAAGCTGGGGGACAATATACAGCCTTGCCGTACTCCTTTCCCAATTTTGAACCACTCAGTTGTTCCATGACCAGTTCTAACTGTTGCCTCCTGTCCCACATATAGGTTTCTCAGGAGATAGATAAAGTGGTCAGGCACTCCCATTTCTTTAAGAACTTGCCATAGTTTGCTGTGGTCCACACAGTCAAAGGCTTTCGTATAATCAATGAAGCAGAAGTAGATATTTTTCTGGAACTCTCTGGCTTTTTCCATAATCCAGCGCAAGTTAGCAATTTGGTCTCGAGTTCCTCTGCCTCTTCGGAATCCAGCTTGTACTTCTGGGAGTTCTTGGTCCACATACTGCTGAAGCCTACCTTGCAGGATTTTGAGCATAACCTTGCTAGCGTGTGAAATGACTGCAATTGTACGGTAGTTGGAGCATTCTTTCGCACTGCCTTTCTTTGGGATTGGGATGTAGACTGATCTTTTCCAATCCTCTGGCCACTGTTGAGTTTTCCAAACTTGCTGGCATATTGAATGTAGCACCTTAACACCATCATCTTTCAAGATTTTAAATAGTTCAACTGGAATGCCATCACCTCCACTGGCCTTGTTGTTAGCCAGGCTTTCTAAGGCCCACTTGACTTCGCTCTCCAGGATGTCTGGCTCAAGGTCAGCAACTACATTGTCTGGGTTGTCCGGGATATCCAAATCTTTCTGGTATAATTCCTCTGTGTATTCTTGCCACCTCTTCTTGACGTCTTCTGCTTCTGTTAGGTCCCTCCCATATTTGTCTTTTATCATGTTCATCTTTGCGCAAAATGTTCCTTTAATATCTCCAATTTTCCTGAACAGATCTCTGGTCTTTCCCTTTCTGTTATCTTCCTCTATTTCTTTGCATTGTTCATTTAAGAAGGCCCTCTTGTCTCTCCTTGCTATTCTTTGGAAGTCTGCATTCAATTTTCTGTAACTTTCCCTATCTCCCTTGCATTTTGCTTCCCTTCTCCTCTCTGCTATTTCTAAGGCCTCGTTGGACAGCCACTTTGCTTTCTTGCATTTCCTTTTCTTTGGGATGGTTTGTGTTGCTGCCTCCTGGAC
The DNA here is from genome assembly GCF_051106095.1 of Pogona vitticeps. Classification (NCBI taxonomy): domain Eukaryota; kingdom Metazoa; phylum Chordata; class Lepidosauria; order Squamata; family Agamidae; genus Pogona; species Pogona vitticeps. The sequence continues at coordinate 154,658,970 of NC_135784.1, forward strand.
AATGTTACGAGCCTCTATCCAAAGTTCTTCAGGCACTCTGTCCACCAAATCTAGTTCCTTAAATCTGTTCTTTACTTCCACTGTGTATTCATAAGGGATTTGGTTTAGATTATACCTGAGCGGCCCAGTGGTTTTTCCTACTCTCTTCAGTCTAATCTTGAATTTTGCTATGAGAAGCTGATGATCAGAACCGCAGTCAGCTCCAGGTCTTGTTTTTGCTGACTGTATAGAGCTTCTCCATCTTTGGCTGCAGAGAATATAATCAATCTGATTTCGATATTGCCCATCTGGTGATTTCCATGTATAGAGTCGCCTCTTGTGTTGTTGGAAAAGAGTGTTTGTGATGACCAGCTTATTCTCTTGACAAAACTCTATTAGCCTTTGTCCTGCTTCGTTCTGAACTCCAAGGCCAAACTTCCCTGTTGTTCCTTTTATCTCTTGGCTCCCTACTTTAGCATTCCAGTCCCCTAGAATGAGAAGAACATCTTTCTTTGGTGTCAGTTCTAGAAGGTGTTGTAAATCTTCATAGAATTGTTCAATTTCAGTCTCCTCAGCAATGCTGGTCGGTGCATAAACTTGGATTATTGTGATGTTGAATGGTCTGCCTTGGATTTGTATTGACATCATTCTATCATTTTTGAGATTGTATCCCATTACAGCTTTTCCCACTCTTTTGTTGACTATGAGGGCTACTCCATTCCTTCTACGGGATTCTTGCCCACAGTAGTAGATATGATAATCATCTGAGCTGAATTCGCCCATTCCTGTCCATTTTAGTTCACTGATGCCCAGGATGTCGATATTTATTCTTGCCATCTCCTGTTTGACCACCTCCAGCTTCCCAAGGTTCATAGATCTTACATTCCAGGTTCCTATGCAGTATTTTTCTTTACAGCATTGGATTTTCCTTTCACTTCCAGGCACGTCCACAGCTGAGCGTCCTTTCGGCTTTGGCCCAACCACTTCATTAGCTCTGGAGCTCCTTGTACTTGTCCTCCACTCTTCCCCAGTAGCATGTTGGACGCCTTCCGACCTGAGGGGCCCATCTTCCAGCGTCATATCTTTTAGCCTTTTGTTTCTGATCATGGGGCGTTCTTGGCAAAGATACTGGAGTGGCTTGTCATTTCCTACTCCAGGTGGATTGCGTTTAGTCGGAACTCTCCACTATGTCCTGTCCATCTTGGGTGTCCCTGCATGGCATAGCCCATAGCTTCTCTTAGTTACTCAAGCCCCTTCGCCACGACAAGGCAGCAATCCATGAAGGAGTACAAATAACTAGTTACTGGCAAATAGGTCATTTACCCAATAACTAAGGTGTATTATATTATAAAATTAACGTAATGAGGAAATATCTTATTCCCATCATAGTGTAGCTGCAACTTTTTAATTAGAGGAAAATTTCCTGACTAAATAATGGAGGCGGAATCTCTCATGGTTCAAGTCCTGGTTTGTGTTTTGCTTTATGTTTTCACCTCATGCTTTGTTGTGGGTGCTGAGGTTATGATAAGGGGAATCAGATGGGGGGGGGTTGTACTATGAGCCAGCTCTTTGTAGCACTCACATGTAAAAATATAGCAATGGAAATGATGATGATGCTAATTCATAGCTTAGAAGTGCAACATTTAGTTACCTTTAGATGACTGAAAAATTGGGAGGTAAGGTAGTTGCAATGACTTCTACACTTTTCGCCACCCATCCATACTAGTGCAAAGGCAAAGAAAGGCATTTAAAGCACTGGGCCCCAACCATTTCTGGGTTGCGGACCGCTTGGGTGTGGTCCATTTGTGGGGATCACTCCCTGTGCTCGTCGGTGGATGGGGCACACTCACAGAGGGGCGGGGAATGCTAGTAGGTGGGCAGGGTGCCCGTACATATGGGTGGCAAGCTGTGCATGCAGGTGGGATAGGTGGGGGGAGTGCGGGTAGGGGGTTTGGGAGATCTGTCTCCACAGCCCAGCCCTGCCATGGCCACAGACTGGCACTGGGGTATGGACTGGGGGTTGGGGACCCCTGATTTAAAGGATGGCAAATGACATGGCTAAAACAAGTGGGAGATGCTCTAGCAGCTGCTGTGACTTTAAACCAATGCTGAGGAACTACAGGACCATGAGGTGGATTCAGTCAATAGGGAGAATGTCATAGAATCTCTGTACTACTTGAGCAGGCAAACCCTCTTCTCCCTCCCTCCCTCCCTCCCTCCATCATAATCATCATCATCTCCTCCTCCTCTTGTTCCTCCTCCTCCTCCTTCAAACTGGAGAGCTGGAAAAGACCCCATGGATCATCAAGCCTAGCCCTTGTCAAGGGGGCACAGTGGGGAGTTTAACTCCCAACCTCTGGTTGGGCAGCCAGATGTCAAAACCACTGAACTATGCCGAGGACTCAGTCATGATCACAGCTGTACAGGATTTAGCGTTGCCTTATTTATTTATTACATTCACATGCCACCTTTCCATTAGATGATAGTGCTCAAGGTGGCTTAGAAGGTTTTTAAATGAATTAAAAATAAAAATAAAACCACATTTAGCTAAACAAAATTAATTAAACCATATAAACCAGCTCCCCTAGTTTATTTGTTTAATTGTTCATTAAAGTGAACAATTTAAAAATCAACAAAGGAAACAGTTAAAACAATACTGCAGGGCAGATAAAGATAATATTCCAGGCAGTCTTCTTAAAATCCGTCAGAGTGGAAATAGATCACAGCTAAGAAGGGAGTGTATTCCATATTTCGAGAACTGTACAGGAAAATATTCTTTATATACTTGCCAGGAAAATGCCACTTTGGTAAGAATTAGGCCTATTCGTAGCTCCCCCACTTCTGTTTGGAGCAGCCTTGAGTTACAGCCCAGAGGAAATCAAACAACTAGGCCGATGGTCATCTTCAAGTTATAAAAGATATGTTAGGACCCTACCTAACGTGTAGCAGGGGCATGATTTATGTCTTTACAGGTCCCCGTGGGTCTGGAAGACAAATGCACATAGTGACCATCGGCCATAGTTATATTCACTGGGCGGAGTGCTATGCTGCCACACCCCCATGGGGGAGTGATATTGGGCTTGGAGGCCAGGTGCACATTACCTGGAAAGGGCTGCAAGGTATGCAGTGGATACAGCTGTGCAGGATGATGGCTTTTGGGCAGTCCCCACCAGATGTGCTGGTAGTTCACCTTGGAGGCAATGACTTGCCTAGTCTGGTCAGGCTTTGATCCTGGTGCAACCTTAAGTGGTTGAATGCCAGGTATCCTGCCATGAGGATCATATGGTCCACAATTATTCCTTGGTTAGCCTGGTGAGGCTCTGGGAGGATCTGTGATGTTAACAGGGCCCAGCGGGGCTTTAACAGAGAGGTATGCAGAGGCGTTGGATTGGTGATAGGTCACCACAGGATCCAGGTGGAGAAGCCAGAGTTATACAGGAGCGACGGTGTTCACCTTTCTGATGCAGGTTTGGAGGTCTTTTTAGAAGACATCAAAGGGGGCCTGCTTGTTGAGCTTGAGTGGCTCGGTGGCAGGCAAGGGACATAGCATGGCTAGTCCCTATGCTGTGGCAGGTAGTGTGATTTTCCAGTGAGTCCCACTGCAATTTCAGGTAAGCCAACAGCACATCCAACCTCCCGGCACTGTGGATCATGCGATTACAGTGCCTGTGGCGGGGAGATGCACTGGGCCACTTCCGGACCAACAGTCATCAAATAAAGATGGCTTGAGGTCTGGGGGAATTTATTAGCAGCTAGCCAGGTTCCTGCTGTCTTTAGACCACTGGAACATGGAGCCAGGGACTCGCCCATTTGTTGATCAAAGGGTATTTGAATTCCGCTGACATTTACCCATTTCTGCAAAACAGCAGGCCCCCTTCTTTTGCCAAAGGATGGCAAATTTGCATTTGCATTTCTTTCAATAAAGTGTGGCCCATATTTAACCCATATAATTGTTAAATTGTGTCTTTATTCTGGGGTTGGAAGGGCAATATCTGGTCTGATCCATTTTGCTACAGTTTGTTATGCATTCTTCTCCTTGACTTTACCCATGCCATCATTTGACGTGAGACCACAAGGTCTATAGAAACTTTGTGAGGTATTGTGAAGAAATCTCGCCAGTTTCCCATTTCTCACTGAATGAGAGAGTCAACCTAATCACCTGAATCAAAGAGCTGTCAAGAGCTGCCACCTCTAGATCCAAGACATCATAGGACGTCCACAGCAGATAGGACAAAGCAATAGGTAGCTTCTATACTGGTTGTTGTGGGTTTTTCGGGCTCTTTGGTCATGTTCTGAAGGTTGTTCTTCCCAACGTTTCGCCTGTCTCTGTGGCCGGCACCTTCAGAGGACGGTCCTCTGAAGTCTTCTGAAGATGCCGGCCACAGAGACTGGTGAAATGTTAGGAAGAACAATCTTCAGAACATGACCAAAGAGCCTGAAAAACCCACAACAATCATTAGATCCCGGCCGTGAAAGCCTTCGTGAACTTCTATATTCCTTCTCCTCTTATAGAGCTTTCTCGTTACACAGTTCTGTGGCTTTAAAAACTCCATATGTGGGGATGCTGCAATAGCAGTTTGACCAGGAAAGTAACACCATTTTTTTCTAGGGCCCAAGGAGAACATTATCTTTTATACAAAACAAAATGAAATGACTAGTCAGGGATGGGGAAACTATTTCAGTGCTACCACTGGAAAAAAAAGGCCAGCAACTTTAACAAGCGATGCCTCCGATGCATTGCTCAAGATGAGACTCAGCACTGTGTTTGGAGTCAGAAGGAAGGATCTTCCTTCTTAATGACCCTCCAGAGGCAGTGATGGAAAATAGAAATCGTTAAGCGCTGGATGGCCAAGCTGCACCTTCAGGCCTCTCCTGTGGTTATATTAAGTGAGTGTGAGAAGGTATGTCCGTGGCTTGACAGGAGGTATGTGGCGGGAAGAGGAATTAAGACAGGCAGATACTCGGTATGCAGCAAAAGCAACAGCTAAAGTAATGCACTGTAATCTAAAAACTAACCATGTATGTTTAGGCTAATGGAATGAGTAACAGTAATCCAGAAAAAGAAAATTGAACCATTACAGAGAACATAGGTACGGCATTTGAAATTCAATTAACTGTTATGTCTCCCAAATGATTCTGAATTTCTTTTTCTTTCATATTCTGAATTCCTCCCCCTCCCCCGCCCTTTTGATTAAGTTTTTCAAGAGAGGGAGTGTGCGTTGCATGTGATAAAAGCAGCTTTCTGGTAATCAAAACAATGTATTTTGGATCTAATTTCATGCTATTAAAATTGCTTTGCAATTGCAATCGTTAAATGTGCAGGGCACAGTTCAACCAAAAATAAACACATTTTGGTTACTTAGATTGCAGTGGAGAAGTTAAAGACAGGCCAATTTATTTCGCATAGGAATCAATGAGGCTGAACAATACTTAACTTCAGTGACATCATGCCTGTGATGTTACAGCGCTTGTGGTGGTGGTGGGTGGGGGAGGGTCTAGTTTGACAGTCTAATTTGGTCTTCTTTGATAGGAAGCTTCCTTTTAGGCCTTTCCCCATCCCAAAGTGCGGCCATCTCACTCAGAGGCTAACTACATGGTCTGTTTAGTCCATTGTTTGGATCACTGCAAGGACACTTTAAGAGTGCACCAGAGTGCTGTGATCAGACAATGTCTTAAAGTCTTTGTTACAGGGCACTAGCCTTCCCCTGAGAATGTTCCTACACACACTTTTCTGGGTCCTGTGTCAAGGGGCTTTCACTTTCCTGGGATGGTTAGGAGTGGTCTGGTTTGGCTCAGTTCTAGCACATATGATCACTGGAACCGCTCCAAACCAAGACTTCTTTTTTCAGTTTGCCAATATTGTGAAGTGGCTTAATAAGCAAGCCACTTCAGGATATTGGCAAATTAATCACCTCCCCTGCTCAGGAGAGGGATCAGAGATAACAGCAGGGATTCCCAACAAGAGAACCTAACGTTATCTCTGACTGGAGACAGTGAAGGCTCCTTATCCCGTGGTCAGATGGCATTTCCAGGAACCGGTTGTCTCCCAGCTGAGGATTCAGTCAGCTCCTTTGAAACATTGGCTGAGAGTAGATTGTACCCCTTTCCCTTGCCCTTCCCTGTGAGTAGAATGTGTTGCAAGCTTTGATTCAGACGATTAAGTGTTAGCAGGCCTGTTAGTTAGCAGAGTAAACAGAAATGGTGTTCCTGTGAGCACCATTTAAACTCATCTGAATGTTCTATTCTCTGGCGCAATAAGCCAGATAGCAGGTTAACCTTAAAAAAAAGGTTATTAGGCTTACTTACAAAAACATTTGATGGCAAAACCTATCATAACCTAGATAGAAGACCATGTATCAAGGTCTGAGCACATGACCCAGAAAGGAGGAGTTTAAGCCCACTCTCAAGAAAGATGATAACAGCTTGAGGATTAGAAATGACTGAGAAGATTAGAATGAAACTTTAATCGCTTACTCTTTCTTCTGGGAAATGCTCTGAGTTCCAGGGCATTAGTGCCCTTCAGGTTTCTTACAATTCTTTTGGAATTCTTCGATATCCAGTCTGTTTCCATGGGCCAGTTGTTCTTTATGCTAAGAATTCCAACACTTACTTTAGCAACACCCAGGTTCTTCTCAATGGCCTCCTTTGTACTGTTCATTGTTGGGTAGAAGAACATCAACTTCCTCATCTTCCTTGACATAGTTTGTCTGCCTGGGAGTTTTGATTGGATTAATAATGGTGTGCCATCAAGTCAATTCTGACTTACAGTGAACCTTGCCAGGGTTTTCTAAGTACAGAGTACTCAGATGTGATTTACCATTCCCTTTTTCTGGAGGTGCCCTGAGACTTTGCCAAAGACCACACATGCTGGCTCTTTTTGGGATGCACAGTAGGAAATGGAACTCCCAACCTCTGGCTCCACAGACAGGTACCTAACTCACTGAGCTACCCAGTCAGGTTTAAGTGGATTAGCACCTGCATTATCATCTGCCATATTTACACATTCCAGCAAGTTATCAATCTTTAATTTCTGGTTTAGCAAGAAGCTTGCATTTTTCTCTCTTTCTGTTTCAATTCCAAGACAGAAAGCCATGTTTCCGAGTTCCCTTATTTTCATCTCTTTGCTCAGGTTTCAAAATATTCCTGAATAACAAGGTCTCTGTATCTTCAGCCAAATAGGCAGTATAAAAATGAAAAGAAATGAACAATAACACCACCACCAACAACAACACTGTCAGCGCTACAAAAAATGGCAATATTAGGAACAGTATATATACTGTGCCGATATTTAACAGATATTTAGGTTTTTTGATCAAACCTCTACCTGTTATATAATACCAGTCAATGTTTTTATAATTTTGATTGACTGTGCCTCATGTTTTTGAATAAAATTAATAAAAATAATCTGGAACACAGGCATTCATCTGTGTCACCTTGTGAGAACCCTTCATTCAGAAACAATTGTTTGAGTTCCTCATTCCAAGTGTACATTGCTTTCTTTAACCCGTAAATACTCTCCCATAATTTGCACAATAGATGTTCTTGACCAGTTTGCACAAATCTTGGGCATTTGTTCCATATAAATGTCTTCATCAATTTCCCGATAGGGGATTTCAGCTTTAACTTCTAGTTACTTTACTTGCATGTTCCTTGCACCTACTATATTTAGCATTATTCTTATTGCAGTATGTGCCGCTATCGGTGCTAGCACAAAGATTCATCATAATCTCTTCTATATTTTCAAGAAATAGCCTTTGGTTACTAGCCTTGCTTTGCACCACTGGAAATTCTCTTTTCATCAGGCTTGACCTTGAAAACCCATTTACACCCTATCACCTTTCTAGTGGCAGGCAGTTCCACAAGTGATTATGTTTTCCACCTCTATGCAGGTGGCATTTTATCTACATCAGCCCATATGGAAGGCCCCTGCACCTCACTGGTTTTAACTGCATACTACGGTTTACCTAGAGATACACCCATATTTGTTCTTTTATATCTTGCTAACTCTAATGCAGCAGTCCCAGGCTGTGCCACCCCCATTCTATTAGGGTAGCCTGTAGAAGTACTAACAATATGGGATCTTGTTGCTGGTTTTCAAGTGTTTTATCAGTCTGAGGTGCCCCTTCTAAATCAGGCATCACACATTCATTTGAATGGTTTTTCTCATCAATGTGACAAACTTTCAGCCATGGGCTCAATTATGGCATGCCTGGAATCCCAACCATTACACAGCTGTTTGGTGGCTTCCTAGCTTGTAAGAGCTTTCTCCATTCAAAAAGGAAGGGTTGGAATGCCCTTCCTTGGTTACTAAATGTAAAAGGTTTAAGTAAACATATCCTAAATTTATGGTCCCACCCTTTTGCTTTTTGCCCTGCTCACCACTGGAATGCAGTCCCTAAGAACATCTCTGAAAATGGTCATAAATAAATAAACAAACAAACAAACAAACAAAACAAACAAACAAATCATCCCTTTGCTTTAAGGCAGTGTTTCCCAAACTGGAGGTTGTGTGACCCTCAAAGCAATAACTGTTTTCTGAGAGATCACAGGACACCTTATACATGCTGCAGCCTTTGTTCAATCAGTTCTTCTTTGACCTTTTGGAGTTGGATGTTAAAGTTAGTGTGTATGCATTTGTAAGAGAAACAGGTCCTTTAAGACAGTGGCCCCCAACCTTGGGCCTCCAGATGTTCTTGGACTACAATTCCCAGAAGCTTTCACCCCCACCTCTGCTGGCCAGGATTTCTGGGAGTTGAAGTCCAAGAACATCTGGGGACCCAAGTTGGGGACCACTGCTTTAAGAGACAAAGAAGCCTCTGCTTTCTGAGAAGGGATGACTTTATCCCATCAAAAAAAGCCTTTTTTAATGTGGCAAATATGGTGGGTGGGTGCCTTACAAGTTACTTGGCTATTATAAGAGGGGGTCATAACTCAAAAAGGGTTTGGAACCACTGCTTTAAGACTTAGTGGAACATGGTAAATTTATTGCTTTCCTAATACAAGCACAGAGGAAACAGAATTAACCTATAAAATATATCTCTTAATTCTATTCTTTACCTTGGATTCATCTGTGGAGCAAAACCCAATGACGACAACAACAACAAAACAGACATGTGCATAGCATGTCTGGCAAGGAGAGGTAGATGGTTTTACCACTCCTGGGTCTGTTTCTGAATAAACAAACCAACCTTGCCACCTACAGTGGTTGTTCAACATTCTGATACCTCCCGTCTGTTCTTTCATCTTCTGCGAGCTAATCCAAATGCTCTTCCACCTTTCAAGACCCTGAGATCCCAGGAATACTCATTCTTCATTCTTCTGAGCATTACTGTGTGCCTGGAATCCTTAATGGGTTATATTTGCTGAATGGAACATGATCATCGACTTGTCAAGCTGGCATCGACTTTCTGAGACGGGGGAGAAGCTAATTTTGTCTTTCTCCTACATGGCTGTGAGGAGGATGCTGCCCCTCCATTTGGGAGATCCATCACAGACTGCCATGGGGGCTTCTGGGCTAATCAAAGCATTTCTCTGTCACATTTTCCCTATTACTGAAATAAGAGTGTCACAGCTAATTTGCATTGGTGAGGATTGGTAGGGGCAATGTGACTTTGAACACACACCCCTAGCCCAGTTATAAAATTATGTGTCATAAAATTATGCTTACATGGTTGCTTTTATGCTTAAATCTTTTCCTTTGGAGATGATAAAGAGTTTAGTTGGATTTGACCATGGCAAGAAAATGATTTTTTTGCACACCTCCTCAGACTCTTTACAGTGAATGTGTGAAAAAGGACAGAATGAGAGCTATCTGAATGATTCTGAGGTGACTATGGTGTGGAGCAATGGTCCAAGTGTCACCCATGGAGCAGACCAAAAACCCCAATGGATCCTTTGTGTTTCATCTGCCCTTTGCACAGTTAAAAGGTTTTTAATGAAATATACCCAAGGATTTGAAGTGAAGAAATGGAAATTCTCTCATTTTATTTTGAACACTTCTACCCCACCTTTCTCCTTTAAAAAGAACCCAAGGCAGCTCACATCATTAAAAGTCACCATCTAACGCTGAAAACAAGAAGTATGCAAATGCTAAAAAAAAAAATCAAACAAATCCTAAAAGGTTTTGTGTGTATTTCTCTCCCCATCCACATTTCTGCCTCTCTCTCTCTCTTTTTTTTTTTTTTTTTTTTTTTTGCTTTTTGCTTTTTTGTGATGTAGTGAGTTTCACTGCCTGCTAAACTATGTGAAATTGCTAGGAGAGTATCTGTAGGTAGATGTGAAATCCCTCTGTCTACCACACTTCCCAAACCGATGACACTGTAAGTATAGCCTCACCCAATTCCAGGTAATAACTGTTTGCATTTCCTCAGTCTTAGGAATGGGCTTTGGCATATGAAATGTGCACAAACAGAGAGGGTCATCATGTCACCAAAAGGGTACTGGGTGAGTTGGGCACCTATTAGTATGTTCTTAGTATCAGCCAAATACCACCAGGTAACATCTGCATTAAAGAGCATTTTAGAGAAACAAAGCACACGTTTTAAAATGCAAATACTTCGGATGTGTACAATTGAATATATATATATATATATATATATATATATATATATATATATATATATATATATATATATATATATATATATATATATATATATATATATATATATATATATATATATATATATATATATATATATATATATATATATATATATATATATATATATATATATATATATATATATATATATATATATATATATATATATATATATATATATATATATATATATATACAAACACACACACAAACACACATACAGAGACATACAGAGATGACTTTAGTCAATGGAGAAAATGTGCACACTAGATATATAAGTAAATAAGTGTGAATATTATGTAGAATGTGCAAAACAAAGACACATATATGGAAGAATTCATATGATTGTCAATGTGGCAATTAAAAATAAATGCAAAAGAAGGACAGGGAGACACAGCAGGTGGGATTTCGGGAAATATAGCAACATACAGACTGAGAGATTTTCAGATCCCTGCTTTCCTTATCATACTAAGGGAAGGAGGACTCACATGATCAGGTGGTCCTTTGATAGCCACTTCTTATTTCCCTGGGGCTCCTATGCCTTCATTTATTTCTCTTCTCTGGAACTCACCTTGGGGCTTCTAAAGGATATAATGGAATTCCACCAAAGGATAAGCTTGTCTGTTTTCTTTGCTCTGTCAGCATGTGACTGGAATCTAATAGCTCCCCTGACCAAATGTATGCAGGTAGCGTTTAAAACACGAAAACAGCCAAACTTTATTTTCAAAGCTTGAACGTGGCAGTAACAATGCTATGTAGGTTTGGTTGATTGCTAAGCAGTCTGTTTCTATGATAAATTTATCCCTTCTAACTTTTCCTCAACATCCCCCTACTGCTCTATTTACCTTTTTACTACACCACTAGATTATTTGTTATCTCCCTCTCCCGCTCTCTCTCTTGCCAATCTTCAAACCCCACTGTAACTTCTCCCTGATCTCTCATGACCACTCCAATGGACAGACTGGCATCTATCCCTTCTATGGCATTCTGAGGACTGTCATAGGCTGAACCCAAGAAAGGCATGATCCCAGTAACTGTCCATCAGAACAAGTCTTGCTTTGGCCAGGCTATGTGTTTGCAAAGGGCTAAGTCTGAGACCAAGGATAAGGTGTGGCCCTCCACTTTTGGATTTTTATCAGTCCTAGTCGGCGAAAGGGGTTATGAAAAAGAGTGGGAGTTCTTTTGCCCTGTCAAGGTGACTCCTCACGCAAGATGCCAGTCTTCACAATGACTATTTATTTATTTATTTATTTATTTATTTATTTATTTATTTATTTATTCATTCATTCATTCATTCATTCATTCATTCATTCATTCATTCATTCATTCATTCTTTCTTTCTTTCTTTCTTTCTTTCTTTCTTTATTTATTTATTTATTTATTTATTTATTTATTTATTTATTTATTTGCCACCGTTCCCCTCATCAGGGACCCAAGGTTGCTCACAACCAGCCTTCCCTCTAATGTTCTAGAGCAATGCACAGAGGCTCCACCCCTTGATATGTGGAGTTCCTGCTGCAAATGGAAGCCAATGGGCAGATACATTCATTTGGTTGCATATCCCTGATACTCTGGCACACTCCCGTGCATCTTAGATGGAACGTTGCTAAAAGCAGATAAAACATTTAAAATTCTGTACATTCAAAATCAGCAATCCCTGAGCCAACTTACTGTTTTAAAAAACTGCCTGAAGAGGATGGTCTTTTTCATGATGATGGAAGGACAAGAGGGAAGGGGCCAACTTGGCTTCGTCTGAGGGCAGTGGATTCTAAAGCCTGGGAGCAGCCACCAAGAAGGCCCTTGGCATTCTTTTCAGAAAAAAAGGGCCACAAAACTCCTGAGAAATTGTGTGAGATTTCCTATGAGAAAAAAATGTCTCACATAGAGAAGGGTTGTTGCAAGGTGAAAAAACTATTCCCTCCACCCCTCTGTTTCTCTCTTAGCATGAGAGGTAGTGCGAGTCACATCTGTGTGTGCGGTCCACATGTAGAATGGAGTGGGAGGGGACCGGCAGTGGTAATTTTTGGAAATTAAATTCTCGCTTCCCCTGGCTTGAGGCTCCCAGCTGCTTCCTCAGATTGAAAAAGCTCCAAAGGAGCCTCAGAACTTTAAGTGGGGTGTGGGATAATAAACTTTCAATTAAGTATTAACGTCAGCTGCCAATACTGTCATCAGCATTTACGACTGAGGAGCTGCGCATAAGGATTTCAGCTGGTGAATGGAATGGCGGCAAAGGTAGAACTTTGACATAATCAAGCGTGACAGATTGCTCATCCCTTTAATGTTTTAATGACTGTGAGTCACTTTGTGTGTGTTTTTTTAAAAGATGTAGTTGGATCTGAATGCTTTCAGTAAATAATAAGTGCAAACTGGAATGAAATAACCAGTATTTCATACCCTGTGCAGCTATATGAATACCAGCTAGGAAGATTATGAAAATACATAGGTGTGTGTGTGTGTGTGTGTGTGTGTGTGTGTGTGTGTGTGTGTGTGTGTGTGTGTGTGTGTGTGTGTGTGTGTGTGTGTGTGTGTGTGTGTGTGTGTGTGTGTTAGTGAAGGGGGGGGAGATCATTTCCTTCTCTTTCTGCTATATTTCACGACTCCTGCCCCTAAGCAGCGTAAACAACAGACCTATAGAAGCATTTGCTAGGAACAGAGTAATTAATGATGAGAGTAAGTAGGCATATCCCTCACAAAGCCCAACTAAACATTTATAGCCATATAAATTATATTATTATGATGTTCTAGGTTTCCTCATCCCTGGGTGGAACAACTTCCTCATTCGATTCCAGGAACTCTGAACCTATGTAATAATAACTTATATAATAACATTTTCTGTTGTGAGTTTTTCCATCTGCACCAGATTCACTTAGGCCACATCATCATGTCATCAAAGTGTACTTTTCCCTCTTCTAACTACAGGCGATTAATGCTGTGATTCAAAGCTGAAGCTCGGATATGCACAAAACAGTGATATCATCAGATAAATAACACAGGTGATCCTAAAAGTTAAAAGAGGGATTCAAAGCAGAGGTAATTTTTGATTGCATCTTTATTGATTGCACACATGGATTCATGAGGAAATTTCAAAGCTGATCCTACAGTAATTGTTAACTAATCAGATGCTTGGCTACATTGTGGAGTATGCTGTAATGACGAGGAAAACATCAGGGATCAGAAGATGAAGTCTTGTTAAATTTCTTGTTGGCAAAGGCCACCTGACAGCAGAGAGACAAACTGTCAAGAGTTTGTTAATTCCTGTAAGGTTTCTCCCTTCCATCACAAAAACAGGACAGGCAGAAGCTTTTATCCCTGTTGAGGTTTTCCCAATCTGTGCATAGGCAGAAAACTAGTGCATTTCCTTTTTGTGAAACAATGTGTGCATGAGTGTGCATACACATGCACATGCATGCACACACACACACACACACACACACACACACACACACACACACACACACACACACACACACACACACACACACACACAGAGCAAGCCAAAAAAGTAGGAAACAACCCACCCTGCTTCTTCCTTTTAAAAGCCCATTCGGTAAAGCAGTAACTATGGTAGTTCTGTATAATTTGTGCAAATTATGCAAATAGTGTAATTTGTACAAATGTTGTTCTTGAACTGCTGGAAACGCTTGTCAAGTCTGCCAGAAAATATCTCACCATCTTGTAGGGGGGCATAAGAAAATGTGGTTTTCCATTCTTGTGTCATTTACATCTCTGCCAAACACAGCATAGTTTCCCCAACCACTGGCACATTAGTTCAGAAGAAGAAAAGGCAAAGATGCACTCCCGGGCATAGAGCATGGAGGCAATATGATGCTGCTAACATTGAGAAGTGGATGGAACCAGTCCCCAGCCTCTGCACAAAGCAGGGTGATAAAGACCAGTTTTTGACTCATCCTGTTACATTCAAAAGAATTCTGGCAAGTCAAAAATCTTGACGCCTTGACTGAATAAAGTTCTAATCAAAGGCCACAAGGGGGGTGAATGCTATTCCATTATGACTGTATCTTCCAACTGCAGGAGTTCTTTGTTAACCATCTTCAAAACTGTATTGTTGATGGAGTTATGAGCTTTGTCCTTGAATTCAAACGGAAGACAATCTGATTGCTTTTCAAATTAAGTACCTCACCTGCTGTTTACAGACATGTTCTGCTCTCATTTACCCCCTTAGAGAACAAACAGCCATTGATTTCCCCTGTCCTGCTTCCTTAAAGCAGTACTATACTGTCCAAAAGATGTTGGATGCAAACAGGGAGCCTGTTCAGTCAGTACAGGATCTTTTAAAAAAAAAGCTTTCTGGGGAGAAAACACAAAAACACAGATGAAATGAAAGACGCTCACAGTTTATCCTTGCAATACTTATTGATTTTTGACAATGAGAAAAAATCAAGTTGATTGAAGAGTTTACACAGCTGTGGATGTGGATCTGTTAGTATACAGTATACAGTATATGTAACAGAAAAATAGTTATTTAAGGATTATGGTTGCCTTGCCTTGACTGAACCTTGAATGGTGGGGGAAAAACAGAACCAAAAAGGCAAAGAAAAACAGAGTTTGGAAAACAGGCAATTCTTTTAGCAGTTGCGTGGAAGCTTTTTTTTTTTTTTTTTTTAAAACCAAAGACGTTATATTAGTTTTACAATCTATCTACATTCAATTCGCACTTGTTAAATATCATGTTACATGGGTTGCTTATAATTATTTGTGTTTTTTTTGCATCTTGGTGTCTTCTTAGTTGTGCCTTCAAAATCTATACATTTTTGAATGTTTAAAACATTCATGTGTATATTTTAGTATACAATTTTGGCTACTATCACAATATTGCTCTCATAGTATACAATGTTCTCAAAAATAATATTTTGATGTGATTTAACCCAGTGGCTCTTAACCTTGGGTTACTCAGGTGTTTTTGAACCACAACTCCCAGAAACCCCAGCCAGCACAGCTAGTGGTGAAGGCTTCTGGGAGTTGCAGTCCAAAAACACTTGAGTAACCCAAGGTTAAGAACCACTGATTTAACCAACAAACTTTGTATTTTATACCAGTAATAACTGAATAGGTTCCTAACACATAACAAATGTAATCTAAAGCATTTAATACAGATTTTCTTTATGTAATTGTTTAGCCATTTCTATCTTCAATTTTCTATCATGTCTATATCAATATCATATCTAATGTATGTTCATTAAGTACTACTTGTTTACCTTATCCTTATATCTAGCTTCAATTTTCCTTAAGAACCACCGTGCTATGCCCTTACCCTGATTAGTTATCCTTTATTTTAGTTTATTTCCCTTTTCTAATATATAGGATATGCTCCCTTTCAATTCCAGAAGTTAGGTATATACATGTTTTCAACGTTGAGGGCCACCTTAATATTTTTTTCCTTTTTCATCTTTCTAAGTAACTCCATCACTTACTTGTCTTTTCCCAATTCTTGTTTCTATCTCTCTAAAAATTCTGCCGTGCCTTGTGTCACCTGAGAACATTGTATACATTTGATCTATCTCCAATAGATTAACCAGTGTCTCTTTAATTATATCTGTTGATTCTCTCTCCTTATCTTCCCTTAGCATACCTAAAACTGTCTTCAACTCCAGGGTTAGAATTAAATCTCCTAGGTTTTCTCCTCTAATTTCCTCCAGCCCCTCTTTTGATTGGCATACATCATCCACCACCCTCTCATTTCCTTCTTCATTATTCCTTGTCTCCTGTTGACTAGTTCTTCTTCAAGTGCTTTGTGAATAATTTCACCTCTTCATTGTGGGATCTGACTACTTCTAAAATTACTTGAATGGCAGATTTTGTTTCATCCAAAATTGTCCTTGTTGTGGCATTATGTGCCAGATGTCAAATAATTGTATTCCAAGTGAAAATTGTCCAGATGCTTAAAGTAATCAGTCCAATTCCATCAATACTTGCTTCCATAGGTCCACTTTAATGGATTGATCATCTTTAGGGTTAATCTTGAATCCAGTGTCAGATGTAAAGAGTTTTCACTGCCTAAAGGTTCAAGGTCTAGTCAAATTCAGAACCCAGGATACAGTTTAAAAGTTCCACTTTGGCTAGATTTGGGTTTCTAGTGTTAATTTATCTGTAGTTCAGTTCTGTCCTCAAAAAGAAAGGGAATTCCAAACAGCCATAAAGTGTTCAAGGTCATTGACTTTAGGCTTTTTGCCAGCACCTTAGATAGCTGTTTTGAGTAACATAAATAAGTTCAGTTTCCCAGAGTTGTTGCCAATGATGTTTTTAAGAGAAAGATTCTTACGTTTATAATGACAAAGTAATACCAAACTTCCTTCCTTGAAGTATAATTAAATACCTAATTAATGTCCAATTTATTTTCCTTGTGTCTCCCTGTGTCACCTCCTCTCTCCAGATTCGCCGCAGCTCAGTCAGGGATGGGGGATAGAAGATGCTATTTCTGCCCTAGAGGTTGTCTTGTCCAGGAATAGTAAAGCAATACAGTTAAAAAATGTTTCTCACCCAGTGGTAACACAATGTCAATTAGGCTGATTTATCACTTCTCCATGGCTGGCTGCCGACAACTTGCAAGCAAGCTAGTTCAGCCGCCTGCTAGTTGATTGGGGAGTTTCCCGGATCAAACGTGGGTAAGTGCGGAAGCTTGAAATACATTTTTCCTGCATAATATGCCATCAGAACCCAGAGCATTTAAGTGCCTCCCCATCTGAATCCATCTCCTGGCCCCTATTTGATCCCTAGGGACTGCTGCCAGGGAACTTTGGGATTGGTCTCTATTCTCACATAGCAGACTGTGATTACACTACAAAGGAGATACATTGTTAACGGCTTTGTACAATAGAATTTGGCTGGGCTATAGGATAAGCAATAACTTAACAAAAGCTTGCTGTGCTGGGTCAGATCAAAATGGCCCATCATTCTGGCCCCAAACCCAGCCTCCTCAGTCACTGCTCCAAAGAGCTGATCGGTGGCATGTGGTTGGTGAAGAAGGCAGCAAACATGGAACGTGGAGGGTGGTTTTGCAGCTCTTCCATGGTCTCCCCCACCCCACTGAACAGTGGGTGGGGAATATTCAGAGTATCTCACTGTGGCCAAACTACACTATGTCACTGATTTGCTGTTAATCGTGCCCCCACAACACTACACCTCTGCTGCTCAAGGCGCCCACCTCACTCTGCCCAGTGATAGGACTAGTGCTGGTAAATTACGTGAAATATGTTTAGAACAAATAAGTGAGGAAGGGTCTGTATGCTCTCAGTATATGAGTAGGCATGTGTGAAATATCTTTGGAAGAAGTAAGTGTGGAAGACAAACCTCATCACAACATGTGGGGAAGAGGATATTTCTCTCCCTGTTAGCCAGGAATGAAAACACATAACAATAAAAGCTTGTTTAAGAAATGTAGCCATAGATGCCTGTTTTGAACATTCTTCCACTCTTCACAAGAATAATTTATTTCCATGTCTATTTAGGAGTATAGTAACCTTCTAGATGTGCCTCCAGAGATCCTTACATTAGCTTTGTTCAGCGTCTTAAAGAATAAAGAATATTATAGCATTTTCAATTACTTGCCTGGGGCTGTAAGCCAAATTCATTTCTTCACAATAGAGTTACAGAGTGCAGCTGATGAAATAATGCATAATGAAGACTTATAGAGCTACAAGTTGTTTAACCAAAAAGGATACAGAGTGGCATTGTGTAATTTTAGTTGAAGATTAATTGAATTTCCCCTCAAACAAATAACACAGGGAGACTTGCTGATTAATCAACTGACACTCAGTCGGGGTAAGGCTTGGCACACATATTTGGTAAGGTGTGCTGATTGTCTTTGAAAAGACCATGCTACACTTTACATGAGCGAAAAGTGATGGGATTTCTTGATGTGTTGATTTTACTTAGAAGCAACTCTGTTTGCAGGAGTTCTCTGCTGGGGAAGACAAGCATGCGTGACGTTAATGTTTTTCTGGTGACTTTTCAAAATGTTTTTGAACTGACTTTTGAAGTCGTAGTTTTTAAAAATATTGTTGCATTTTAATTATTTTTAAAGCAGCATTGTGGTTTCATTTTCACACACTTCGTATTCCATTATGAGCTCTCTTGGGTCACTATACCAGGGGAAAAGAACACAACACAATACACTTTCCACTTGCATTGTTTTCTGGTCTGTACTGACCTATCCAGCTACTTTGCTATCCGTTTTGCTGGCCGAATAGCTCAGTAGTTTAGGTATCGAGCTGCACAGCCAGAGCCAACCTATGTGAGCCAGCCTTGGGCAAGCTGCACAGTCCCTGGATGCAACCAGAAAGGAAGGATAAAACACTTTGCAAGACAATGTAAGTTTTAAAGTTTCAAACGTTAAAAATCAACAGCGAACAGTTTGAAACAGGGATAAGCAGAAATTTGCCAGAAAACATTTTGAAAAACCCATATATTTCACAGAGATCATGTTCAAAAGGCTTCTTCTTTTTCCACAACATCAGCTGCTTGAGCGGAAACTTTAAGAGAACCACTAGTATCTTCATCATTCTCCACAGTGCGTCCTGCATCCAGACTGTTCCAGCTGTAAGATTCTAAGTCCATTGGGGAGGTGGCAACAACAAACACATCATGTATTTGTCATTAGTTTCAGTTCACCCACTGTCATGAAGATGACACCACCCCAGGTATATGACTGTTTTGAGGTCAGTTTGTGATCATGCATCAGAATCAAGATGCACAGTTCCAGGATGTCCCCAGAAGAGGGGAAGGCAAACCACCTCTGAATATTCTTTGCCTGGAAAATCTTGAAAAGGATCACCATGAGTCAGAATTGATGTGATAGCACATTATTATTTTTTAATTTCATCTATGTTTTATTCTTACAACTGCCATTTTTGCTCTTCGTTAAAACCAGAGACAACTCTAGCTAAGCTTTCTTGCCCCCACAGTTCCCACTTCATTTGCCAGTTGCCATGCCCTGTGCTGTGTCTTCAGGTGACTGGGCAAGCTACTATTGGTGAGGCGGCCTAGGTCCTGCCCACAGCAAATGGTCATGGGATTTAGAAGCAGCTCTGCCTACCTTTCAATTAGAAAGAATCAATATGGGGAAAAATATCTCACCTTCTGGTGTCTGTATCTGCTTCTAGAGTTCATTGGTGCAGACAGATATCTTTTACAGGTCTTGGTCTCATACCCACCCCCTTCCCTTCGGAAACCCATGGCAAAACAATCAGGAAATATTGGGTTCTTTGCTGCAGGAGGGCCTTTAAGTCTCATTTCTCAACAAATTACTCCAGGATTCTGGAGAAAGAAGTTTCACTTCCACTTCTTCCTCTAGCAAGCAGAAACCTAGCCTTTTGCTTTCTAACCCATAGGTGTAAATGGGACCCCAAATATTAGGAATTATTATTACAGATAGTTGGAACAATAAAATTTAGAGTTGGATATATTCAGAGTTATCCAAATATGGCATTATTCACTGAATTCCAAATATTTCTGAATCTCAACGCATATCTCTACTGGAAAGCATACTATATGATGCATAGTGTAGCACAGGTGTGTGCTTTGTCTTCAGACAAATACATAAATCAAAATCAGATCAGGGGTTTTTGTGTCTGTCTAGGATGACCATGGGGCCAACAAAAGAGTTGCTGGTAACCATGAGGGAGTTCCAAAGTCTGGGAGTAGCCGCAGAGAAGGCCCTCTACTGTGTCCCCATCCGACACACCTGTGAATGTGGTGAGACTGAGAGAACGGCCTCTCCTGATGATCTTAATACCTGAGCTGGCTCATAATAGGAGATGCAGTCTTTGAGATAGTTTGGACCCAGGCCATTGAGGGCTTTATAGGTTAAAACCAGCACTCTTATATATATATATCATATACTAGGGTGTACAACAGGTCCTGCTTGTGGGCTTCCCGGAAGCATCTAATGAACAGAATCCTGGATTAAATCAGACCATGCTGTAACAAATCACTAATAATGTAATTCATTCCTTTCACAAATAACTAAGGTGCAATGACATTTGTACTACTATTGTAACTCAATAAATAGTAAGTTACTTCTTCTTGTGAGGGAATATAACATTGACGTTATTTACTATTTACTATTTATTTATTTATTTATTTATTTATTTATTTATTTATTTATTTATTTATTTATTTATTTATTTATTTATTTATTTATTTATTTATTTGCTTTCTCCCCATACCCCATACCCAAGGTGGCTCACAACCATCAAGTTACACAATGGTCACAATTTAAAATATCATAAGAAATTCAGTTCGCCACTGGGCCTGTTTGACAGGGGCTGTACTTAGATTTTTTATATAATCTATACGGATTAAGGTCCCTTCCAGCTCTGCAGTTCTAATATTATGATGGTGAATGATTGTGATGATTTAAACATTAAAAAAAATAACATATCAAAAAAATCCCCCTCCAGTGTTCCTAAAAACTAAATTTATTGTTTAACATCCTGCCTGCAAAAATACTTGCATTTTCTTTGAACAAATGTGTAAAAACAGACTAAATCAGGATTATTTGTGCTAGTCTGGGGTGTCTATCAGGTAGAGCAAGGAGCTCTGTTCATCTCCAACTTCGAGCAACATTGAATTGATTCTTTGTACCCTCTTTGAAAGTCAGTCAGTGGTTTGAATTGAGAAAAGCGCAAATCAAAAGTAATATAGGAACAATAGACAGAACTGTTGGTGCCAGAGAAGAATTCAAGATTGAACCTCTAAATAAAGCCCAAGATTTCCCTTGGAAACTCCACCCACTGTGCTAGGGAGGACTTTGATTGAGGTCACCATGTAGTACATATATTGCCTTGCAGCTGCTTCGCCAGCTATGTTGAGCTGTAGGAGAAAAACTTGTGTCTCTGTTTTGAAAGTTTTGTCTTCTGGAATACACTATTTCTTTGTTCTCTCACTCAGCTTAGTTTACTAAACCTTACAGATCTGTTAATAATCTACGAGCATTAAGTATGGGCCTTGAGTGAGTGAGGACGTGGTGGCACTGCGCAGAAGCCTCTGTGCTGCAAGGTGAGAAGACCAGCAGTCGTAAGATCAAATCCACGCGACGGAGTGAGCTCCTGTCGCTTATCCCAGCTCCTGCCAACCTAGCAGATCGAAAGCATGCAAATGCAAGTAAATAAATAGGTACCACCTCGGTGGGAAGGTAACGGTGTTCCATGTCTAGTCACGCTGGCCACATGACCACGGAAACTGTCTACAGACAAACTCTGGCTCTACGGCTTGGAAATGGGGATGAGTACCACGCCCTCGAGTCAGACACAACTGGACTAAATGTTAAGGGGAACCTTTACCTTTACCTTGAGTAAGTAGATTAAACTATTAGTTTTTCCAGGTCATAGCCATTTGTGTTTCCCCTCATTCACAGCTTTTTTTTTAAAAAACAACAACACACACACACAATGATCTAGAAATTTACAGATAATATCATGGATCCAGCAACAAAGTGAGCCACAAGGGATCCTGAAGAGCAGATCATAGGTCATCTAAGCCTTGTGGTGCAGTGGTTAAACTGCTGTACTGGAACCAAAACTGTGCTCACGATCCAGAATTAAATCCCAGGCAGCCTCTATCCTCCATCATTAAAATGAGTACCCAGCTCTCTGTTGGGGGGGGGGGCAATGTATAGCCTGCATAATTCACTTGTAAACCACCCAGAGAGTGATTTATGGGGCAGTATGTAAGCAACATACTTTGCTTTTTTTCCTTTTATTTTGCTTTATGCCTTTTATTCAGCTGCAAAGTAGGTTATAGGGGTTGTTCACACCCCAGCTTCAGTACCTCTATGATTGTGACCTCAATGAATATTGGAGGAGGAATACATTATCACATTAATTATTCTAGGTACTTTTGAGAAATATATAAGTGCAGTATTACTTTCTGAAAATTATAATTACAATACTAACATACTAGCTTGGAGGGCCTTTAAAATACAGCTGTAACTAATTATTCTTTAAACTAACTTTCCAGCCTCTGGACTAAATGTGCCTTTGATCACATGCAGTGCTTTTTTTCCCTATGTTCTCCAACCTTTCCCTGTCTTATCCTCCCAAAAAGCTTGTAAGGTAGGCGATCATAAGAGACAGTGACTTGCCTCAAGGCTGTTCAGTTTCATAACATATCTCCTTGGTCTGTCATACTAACATATTACATAAAGCTTGCACAGTTTGACCATAAAGGAACCCAGAGGCCAGGCATTCTGATCCTTAGTGTGGCTGTCAGGCTCAGAGATTTTAGAGTCCCAGAGATGAGGCAATGCAAGGAGATGTACTGGCCATACCTGACTGGTAATCTGTTTTCAG
This sequence comes from Pogona vitticeps, assembly GCF_051106095.1. Lineage (NCBI taxonomy): Eukaryota > Metazoa > Chordata > Lepidosauria > Squamata > Agamidae > Pogona > Pogona vitticeps. The sequence continues at coordinate 154,681,863 of NC_135784.1, forward strand.
CTTGGTGGGGCTCACAAATAATTTAGGCCTAGTTCCAGTTAGAATGTCAATGGACTTTCCCTAAGTGTTGAATAGCTCAGTGGTTTTTGGAGGTAGGGGGTGGAAGTTTGATTCCCCACTGTGCCTCCTAAGATAGAGCCAGTCTGTGTGGCCTTGGGCAAGCTGCACAGTCCCAGGGTGTGTGTGGCCCAGAAGAAAGGAGTGGGAAGCCACTTCTGAGTCCTCCTTACCTGACAACCCCCAAACAGGATAACCATAAATCAGAATTATCTTGATGGTACATGATTAGTATTTATTGACTTGACATTTCGTGGTTCATTCAGTTCATCTTTCCTCATTGGGCTAAAAATTGCCTTCAGACCTTTAGGCTGGTACTAGCCAAGCCAAAATAATTGTGTTTAGCAATATCCTGTCACCAATATCTCCATTCTTCTTGTCTTCAGCATTTTGTCTGCTTATATGTATCATTTGCAAATGCTCATTTCAGAAGAGCCAGGGATGTTCTGGGAAGGAATAGGCCTGCTGATGAGACATCTTGGTGATGCATACTTCTGGTCTCTTGGGCCAGCCATTTAATTGAATCCAAAATCAATTTTCAATTAGTGGAGGTTGTACAATTCATACTAGCCAGTAAAGCTGTAAAGAATGCTCCCCCCTTCCTTGCCCCCCCCTTTAAATGGAGAGCTGAGGAGGGGAGAAGCATGCAAATCTGTAATTACTTTCACTTACATCAAATGAACAATAGAAACTAAGTGGCAGGAAGATGTGCTGAGTTTTTGAAAAAAAGGACAGAAGAAGGAGTAGCCTTCTGAATGGATATTAGCAAGTCTGGTAATGCGTGCATGCATTTCCAGGTGCTTCAGAATATGTGTCTGAACTAAAGCAAGCTTACAGGCAGGTTGATTTCGGCTTTGTCGGGAGTTACCTACAAACTGACATGCTTACTTCAAATCTATCCATATTGAGGATTAGATCGAGCTGATGCCAATGCTTGGATCAGGAAACTCTGTGTTGCAGCTTCGTGTTAAAGAATGTGTTGCTGACACAAAGACCATAATAGCAGCAAAACTCCAGCAAGCGTTGGCCATTTTCATTCATCTTTCCAATGCCAAAATGGCCTAGACAAGTGGGCCAAGAATTATGATCAGCACCCACTCTAGCGTTAAAGTCTCCAAGAATAAACAGTGCCTCTCTTTCAGGGACTTTTTGGATAGTAGCTGCCAGATCGTCATAGAATTTGAGAAGTACTAAACACCTGTTTGTCTGAAGGATGGACCGGCATGAACCGCCAAACCATCTCTAGTCACAATTCAAAGACAGCAGCCTTGTAGTGGTTTCCAACCCACCATTCAGGCTGCTGTTGGAGACTTGCAAATACGTTTTGATCCAACAACCCTGTTTTAGAAGTTTCAGAACACATTGTGCTACTCTTCTGAGGGAGGGAGAAATGTCCTTCTCTCTCCAGGATAATCTTTTATCTCCTTTGTTTCTCAGTGTCCTCTTGTTCCAGAATAATGCCCTGCAGCATGAGATCCACACTTTGCTGTAAAGCTGCAGCTTGGTTTGAAGAGTTACATCTTGACATTCAAAGTCTGGCTGCATGGTGCATAATCCTGCGTGGCTTCTTTCTCCCCCTAAAGCCAAGAGCATGCTCTGTGCCTATTAGATCTTGCAGTTTGTTACCCTCACATGCTTGGAAAGCTCTGTTCAATTCTCTATGGAGTTCTGCATTGCTAAGCAGCACGAAACGTCAAGGAGCTCTAGGATATATCGGCTATCAGTGAGGCTACCCCAGTATAAATGGTACCGTCCTTGGAGATAGGCAGTCATCACAAAAACATATGTAATTGATCTTCAACAAAACCATAACTCTTTTAGATCTGGTCATTGTATCTAGTTCACAACAAGAGTTTCATTTTCCATGATTTTTTTTTTTGGGGGGGGGAAATCAAATGTTCATAATAGGTGTCCAAGTCAATGGGGTTGGGGAGCCAACAATATATGTTAAGCTTCTTGTAAAGCTTGTCATAGTAAACTGTGACAAGCTTTAGGGCATTAAAAGTACTGTAAAGTCAGTGGCATCTGAACAAACAATGGAGAGAAATACAAATAAATTAAAAAAAAAACACACACACCCAGCTATGCATTTTTGAGAGGTTTCAGTTTCCGTCTCAGGGCGGAACAGTGTTTTCTGCCAGGCTCTATTTCCTGCCCCAAACCTTTTACTTTTTGAAGCCTTTTTAAAAGTTTTTATTGTTTTGTTAAAAGAAGACAATATATTGGAAAGCACGTTTTATTCATGGAAATTGTGAAATGGCTTAGTGAGTTGGAGAATGTGAGAGAGAAACAAGAAGGTTCAAGACCTTGGAGGGTTTGGCAGCAGCATTTCAGTTATTTACTTATTTTTTGGGAGTCACCTGATAAGCCTGGTTATCTGGCTCATTGAATGGGGAATTGATTTTTTTTTAATAGGAAGAGTGTGGAGGAATAATTTTTCAGGATGTTGAGGCTGAGAAAAGCCAATGCTGACAGTTGGATCAAGAAGCTAAAGAATGGTTACATACTGAAATTTAAGCAGTCATCTGTTGCAGCAAGCCCCATGGTGCAGTAGTTAAGTGCAGTACTGCAGTCAAACCTCTGCTCGTGACCTGAGTTCCAGTCTTTCAAGGTCAATAAAATGAGCACCCAGAAAAGTGTTGCTTGCATAACAAGAACAAGAACAAGAACAAGAACAATGATGATGATGATGATGATGATGATGATGATGATGATGATGACAACGACGCCATGTATCCCCATGCCCTCTCTGTCTATATGTACAAAATTTATCAGGTGTAATCTGCTCTTAAAAGAATTACTTTGCTGTGACGCACCCAGTTCCCCTGTTTGTTTCTCTTCACAACCCAGGTTCTCTTTCAGGTGTGACACTTATTTTTCAACTCTTTCCGCTGCCACCAGAGGAGTCACTCCTCATTACATCAAATATAACTCTTCAATCAGTGTGATTCAATTAAACAATATTTATTGAAATGTTCACAAGTAAATCAGGGATGTTCTTATTTTATTCATGAAATCAACTGTGCTTTTATGACATTTATATTATCTTGGATAAAATCATGTTACTTCAAGTATTTGTTCATTTCTTTCCTTGTTCTATATCTATTACCCTTATCTAACCCAAGACAGGTCCTAACTGCCTAACTTCTTCTCTTTAACTGACATGTCTAACACAGACTCTCACTGATATCTTCTCTAACTCTCTCTCATTTCTCTCTAACTAACTCATATCTCCAACTCTCAACTCAGACTCTAACTGATCTTTAACTGTCATCCATTCTCTTATATATCCCTAGTTCCGCCTTTTCTGTCCAGCTATTGGCTCTTGAATCAGGGTTCCATTGTGATGGACAGGAGTGGTCCCTGACCTGTCAGCCACATTTGCTTTTTAAAACACCGGTTTCTGGCAATATTTTTAAAAAATGATTATAGTAAATGTATTTTTGTGAATCAGACATGCATTGAATCATGTTATGTTATCCTCCATGCCACCAAGTTGGAACCCACTTATAGCAACCCTAATAGGGATTTCAAGGTAAGTAAAATATTTAAGGAGATAATTAACTGCTCCTTAAATATCTTACTCTCAGTATATGTGAGTTTCCATAGCCAAGTAGGGATCTGAACCACTGTCACTTGAGTCCTGATCTGTCACTCTTTCTGTCACACCACATTGGTCATCTGAACTGAATTGAAGCAGGTGGCCCTTAAATCACAGACTGGGTTTCCCCTTTCATCCCCCTGACTCTGTATACCAATGACAATAATTTTGCACTGGAGACATTCTGTTAACATGCGTATATAACACTGTTTTGACACTAAGCATTTTTTTAGCTGTTTCATTTGTATGTTACAATTATGGAGTGCAACCCTTGCTCATAATCCTAGCAAGTATTGCAACTTAGCTGTGAGTTAATAAATGCATTTTCCAAAGAAGTTGCCAATCAGCTGCAGAGTTCAGCATGCCCACCCGTGACTCTTGTGAAATAAAAAAAAAACCAACTGTGTATCAATAGTTATCCAGACTCAAAACCACTCCTTAAGCAAAGAGTTCAGTTTAATCCTGCTACCCTGCAACCACAATAAGGCTGGAGCTCAGCGCTCCATGTCTGTTGATGGCAGAGAACACCTCACAAGGTGGTATTCCAACCACTTGCCATTCCTCTTTTTCAGTAATCTGTTGCTACCTGCCATTGGCACCTGAAATAGGTTTTTGAAGCCAAAGCAGGATCACTCAATAGATCTACCATAATGTATCTAGGTACACATTTTTCCCCAGCTCTTGGTCCACCACACTGTTGTGCCTGCATTTCTAGCAGGATTCACACGGGTAGCCACCTAGAAATTACTTCTGTGTTAAAAATTAATATGACACTGAAGCAAGCCTTAGTTTGATTTAGCCTAGCTTGCATGGTGAAAATGGGGAGCCTGAAGATTTCTCCCAGAGAAGGTGAGCTATTTTGTGTTTGCAAGAGAATAAGAACTGCTGGCTAAGCAAAAAAAGGCACAGATAATGCTCCCATGTAAACAATGAAGTTTGCATAAAGTAACATTGGCTGGTGCTTGATTGCATGGCTTCCAAAATAACAGGTGGGTTGTTTGCATCTTTTATTTTTAAAATTGGCCATTTCTTTGTGCTTGCTTTGGGAGTGCTTTGCTTCTCCATGGGGGAAAAAGCACTTGTTCTGTACACAGACATTTTGCACAAACGTAGACTTGCGCACTTGCACCTAATTGGATTTAGCGTTGCTTTTGTTTACTTTTTAAATATGGTGTTTGTTTTATACTTTTTAGTATTTCTATACTCACTGTTGTTAGCTGCTAATTTTGTCTTTTAATGATGTAAGCTGTCTTGGGTCCTTTTTAAGGAGAAAAGCGGGGCAAGAAATATTTTAAATAATAAATAACAATAACATTACAGAGACCTTGGCAAAAGCCAGCTTCTCTTATCTTAGTTTTGCCTGGAAACGAGGCATTTTTGGGGACTTCAAAATTTTAAACAGAGATGTCTTACCAATATAGCCCAAATCAATGAGAATGAAGAACTTTCATTCATATTGATTAAGGCTGCCTCGACAAGATGTTCTTCACAATCTTATCATCATGACTGGCCTATTGCACACAGAACACAAAACAAACTTCCAGCATGGAAGTCACTTTTTCCATCATTAATGGCATGAATATTTCCCTCATTTAACTTCTTATTTAATTTAATTTAATTCTCATTTAACTTTCAAGGAGCCTCATGGCGCAGTGGTTTAACCGCTGTACTGCAGCTAAAACTGTGCTCACGACCTGGGGTTCAAATCCCAGGTAGCCGGCTCAAGGTTGACTCAGCCTTCTATCCTTCCGAGGTCGGTAAAATGAGTACCCAGCTCACTGAGGGGGGGCATGTGTAGCCTGCATAATTAAATTGTAAACCGCCCAGAGAGTGCTTGAAGCGCTATGGGACGGTATATAAGCAGCACACTTTGCTTTTGCTTTTTGCTTTTTATGTTTGCCATCTATATAATCTCTTCTGTGAAGGAACCTGCTCATTTGAATGCAGGTGATACTTACAACCCCAAGTGGTCAGGGTTTTAAGACTATGCAGGAAGTCCACATGAGAAAGGTACTTGCCTTTCATTCTGCATGCCATGGAGAGCAGTGTGTAGTTGGTGATAGCAATGGAAAAAGATGCTGGAGTCCTAACATGGTTGTGTTTAGTCAGAACTCTCCACTATGACCTGTCCATCTTGGGTATCCCTGCACAGCATAGCCCATAGCTTCCCTGAGTTACTCAAGCCCCTTCGCCACGATAAGGCAGCAATCCATGAAGGGGAAATATATAAATAGGGGTAGGTAGAACAAAACCCACATAGAAAAACAGAACAATAGCCAACAGCTTCAGACATAAAGGGCAAAATCAAAGAGACATGAACAAACAAAAATGTATTTTTTTGCCATCAAAAGGAAAATAAAGAAGGTACCAGTTGAGTTTCTCTGGGAAGGCCTAGCTCTGCAATCACACAGAGCTGCAAGGGCAGGGCCTCTTTGCCCACCCACCTCAGAAACCTGGTGAGCAGAGGGATCCTTGCATGTCCCACATGGCTGAAGAGAGGGGGCAGAGCCACAGTGCCTTACTTAAGATGGCCCTGCCCCAACCCCATTCTCTTTTAAGGCATGCAAAGTGGATCGGCTGCTGGTGCCTGGGCCCTTTAGCCATGTGGTGTGGCAGTTTTGCTTTTGCAAGTGGGCTTTGGGTGGTTTCATTTTCACCTGCCAACCTGTCTCTCCATCCTTAGTTCCTTTTTCAAGTTTCCTTGTGAATTTTCCTTTCTTAAACTCTCAGATTTACTTCTCCTTTCATTTACCAAAAAAAGACCACCCCTTCTTTCTTTCATTCATTTCCTCTCTCTGACTCCATGCCCAGATACCTTCTTGGCGGCTCTCATGTGGTTTACAGCCAGTTATGAGATAAGACTAACTTATTCATTATATTTCCAATGCATGCTTCCTGTAGTTCACAATGGTGGTCTGTGATCCTATGACAATATATTATGGTGTCATTTATATTGATTTCCTACCAGTAGAATGTTTTCTGTGATGTATTGATTGCTAGTAGGAAAGGATGGGTTCTGGTTATTATAACTAGGCTTTGTTTTCCTATTTCCAGGGCATAAGTTCAAGGTTGATTTGATGCTACAGAGAGCTTGTAAAAAAACACAACTCCTTAAGACTTGAAACCCATTTGACTGGGATCACACAAGCTTTTGCGGTGCTCTCAAGCTTGGATATTAGCTTGCTTTGTTTTGATGTTTGGGTTATCAAGAGGACTTATAATGTGGCTTAGTTTGCATTCTGATTGCTGAGATATAATACTGGGAGAGGATTGTGTGACTTAAACAGTGGTGTGTTTACTTTGTCTACTAATGTTTTACAAGGATACTTCATTTTTAAAAAGGAAATCAGGCTTCAAAAATGAGATCCTCCCGACATGCACACACCAAATATAATGGTACAATCCTTTTAACGGCATCAGCATTTCATGATTTCATTCTGTTACCTGCATAAACTAAGTCCTGTGTTTCCTCTTTTCAGGAAGTTCCTGTGATACTCAGTTGTATTTTCTTTGAAAAAAATGTGTGGCTTGCTGATTTTGCTTTTTGTATGGTCCAGAAAGCTTGCAATTGTATTCTCAAGATATTAAATTAAAATGGAGACCTCACATTTCCCTTATTCCTTCCTATTTGAAGTGCAAGGACAATGATCCCAATTACAAAAACAGGAGAAGATGCTGGATTTGCAGGCAACACATCAAACCAAACTATTGAGGAATGAATCCGCATAATGTGGTAGTTTCCACTTCTGGCACATTATCTTTTTTCTATGTTACTGCTCTGAGGACGTTGAACTCGTTTGTCCTGATGCTGTATATGTTCAATAGTAACAAGGAATACTAGTCAATAAATACTTAACAACAATATAAATAATGTACACTAGAATAAGAAAGTGTTACAAGGGGAAATGCCCAGACTAATGGGTTTTCTGCAAAGAAAGCTATAAACCCTGGCAAATACTCACAATCTTTACAAGTGCAACAGCATTAGTGGTGATAAAATGGATGTTTGTGATTGTTCTTACAAATTTCTGGATGTTTATTGAATTGTTAAATAGCCTTATGTGTGAACAGCCACCGGCAACTGTAATTAAAGTTTCCCTAAACATATATAATTTATGGCACACTTATTCTCTTTAATAAGTAAGAATTTAAAGGCTTAAGGAGCTTTAGATGAATTGCACCAGAAGCTGTAATGAGCTTCTACATCTTACTCAGTACTTGGACAATCTTTAATGACTTTTTACTGTTGCGACACCCTTAAAGTTTATTTACCAGCCTTTCTATGCTTAGAGAAAAGCTTGCATGGAAACATTTTCTTCTTTTTATCCATGTCATTGCTTATGTTTGGTTCTGTGCCACTTTCTAAAACCAAAAGCACATGTGCAGTTTGTTTGTTTTCTGTACAGGAAAAATTGGGAATTTAGCCTTTTAAACTCCTGTATTTATTAAGAACATTTCTGCTGCTTTAGAGTTTTCAGTAATTTCTAATGAAATTGGCAGTCACTTGGGGTGCTTTTTTCCATGGAAAGGTAGGGTAAAAATGCAGTACACAGGAAAAACCATAATCAACCATACTCAATGCAGAAATACACATTTTGAAACAGAATGGAGCCCTGTAACTCTGTTTCCAGGTGGAACCAGCTGTGGAGACCGCTGACTGGTCTTTCTAATAGCCATGAACTCTTCCCTTACTCTCAGAGGATCCCTCTGGCAGGGCCATGAGATCACAATCTAAATTAGCAATGGATTTTAGCCCAGAAACAGTGGAGACCCTGAGCCTGAAAGGTCCAAGATCCCTGGGACCAAGACCTCTCAGCCCAGGCCAACAGTGAGCATAACTTTAGCACTGAGAGAGTACACGTTTCTCCAAGCACTTGCCCATCCCTGAAAGTGGTGTGCCAGAACCAGCTGTTTATCTGATACTTGCCTGTGGAGAGACAGAGGAAGACTCAGCTCCATGCCAGAAGCTTGTTGCTTAAAGTTTACAATGGAAGAGGACTCAAAGCCCCCAGATGAGTATCAAAGTCTGGATATTCCCTGACCTCCTGCTGCAGTCCATGCCTGAAAACATAGACTAGTGCCTAATCCACCCTGTTGTCCATCCCAGTCTCTGTTCAGGTCCAGGATGGACCTGTGCATTTTTCAAATTTTCATGGGGGTGGACATTCCATTGAATGGGAAGATGCAGATACCTGTGTCCTGGGTTGGGGTTTTACATCTGCCTACAAGCCCTCTCCTGCCTGTGGTACAAAAGCCAGTGGACAAAGGGATTTGTACCATTGCACAAGAAAAAGAAGAAGAAAAGACAAGTGGGGATTTAAACAAAAATCGACCTTAGTGCCCTCATTCTGATGTGAACCTATACAAGAATGCAGGCATCCATCCACAGCCATTTGCACACTCAATCCTAGCAGTGTGAAATTTAGTAAATGAAGCTAAGTAAGGTCAGGTGGGGGGGGGGAGAGAAGAGATAAAATTTTAGAATCTGAATCCTGCCTTGAAATGACAATGTTCACTTCACCCTGCAGCTGCAGGAAAAGTCTGGCTAAGCAGCTGTAGGGGGATCCTGTTGACTACAGTCTGAATGCTCCTGAGTCCCTCAGTAGTTAGATTGCCCAAGTGAAGTCTTGGTCTTTATTGAGGGATTCACTCCTCACTTGCCTTCTCTTCTGGTGTTCAGGTCCATTTTCTTGGATACTGTGCATTACTTTTGTTTCCCTTTTCCTCATCATTTAAAAACAAACATTTTTAACGAATGCCAGAAGGAACATGAGATGTTTGTGTATGTGTGGATGTATCAGCCTGTCTTGGGGGGGGGGGCACCAGGAGCAATTTTGTTTTACCTCATAGTCTCCACAGGACTATACAAATACCTCCGTTTGCTCTGGATTTATACATTTGCCCAAAAACTGTGCCCTTCAGACCTTGTTGGACCAGGTAGCTCACTCGGAGCTCTCCAAAGTGCTGAAACGTATCTTTTGCTTATGGGTTCTGGCCACAGATGTGATCATGATGGAAGCAGTGAAGCCAAGGTCGGGGACCCTACAGCATGAAAAGGAACACAAGTTCTGGGAGAAAACATAACATCCATCTTGGTTTGGGGTGTATTTTGATAGATTGCTGGAGGACATTGATCTGTAAATGCAACTTTTGCCCAAGTTCTGTTTCTCATTATTCAGAAAATACATGTCTACATCCATCAGAAAAGTTCTTCAAAGTTCAAGAAATGGTGATAATCCCCCAAAAAGTGATGTTTCTACGTGTGTGTGTGTGTGTGTGTGTGTGTGTGTGTGTGTGTGTGTGTGTGTGTGTGTGAGAGAGAGAGAGAGAGAGAGAGAGAAAGTGAGTGAGAGAGAGAGAGAGAGAGAGAGAAAGTGAGAGAGAGAGAGAGAGAGAGAGAGAATATCTGAAATATGAATGGGGTAATTGTCACAACAGAAATATTGCTGTCTAACAGATTTATTTCATTATGACTTTTCATGGATCAAAATCCACTATCCCTCTTTTCCCACCTTACCTGCTCTACTTTTGCCAACATGCTGAGACAGACTAATACAGTTCCTTCATTGGGAATGAGCTAAGAAATGTGTTCTCAGCTGTTTCATCCTATGCAAATTTGTTCAAAAGCCAAACTGATTTACTGTCAAAGCAAGTGTGCATAAGGATTACAACCTAACTGAACACCCGAGTGGATAGTATCTGTTTTGTGAAAATTCTCACTAAACCTGCAAACCAATATTGCTGCACAAGAAGGCCTCACATACACTTGGATCAGCTATGTGATGTACGTTTCAGTTTTAAACATGGTGTTAACTATTCATCATTAATTTTTACAGTGCAGCAGTGAAATATTCAGACAACATTCTTATTCTTTCTATTCGAGGAACAGTGGCAACTAATGAGCCTGTATTTACTACCCATGCTTCTATTTCCCACATTAAGGTGTTCCCATAATTGCATAAACAGATAATACAGCTATTTTAAATAGATTGTTATTTTCCAGCTGCTACTCAAATAGATTGAATATCACATCTGAGAATCCAGATATTATTTACAACACTGGAGCACCTCAGAGTTCCTTTCTATGATGAAATTTTATAGTCAGGTATTAGAAGAACATCAGAATCAAGTAAGTAGTATCATTTATCTTCGTAGTCCAATAATAGCTCTTGATTGAAATCTAAATAGAAATATGCATTCTAGCAGGAAGAGTTTTTTTTCTAGCCATCAGATGAATTTTTCTTTCTAAATTTATGTATTATGGAAGAAAACCACCTCCACCACTATCACTATTGCTATTATTTAACTGAGTCATCGGGCTGGTGAGGCAGATGTTAATCTATGTTTCTAAGAAAAGCTTCGATAACTACTTTTCAGAAGAATGAACCAGTTGGAATGCTGAAACCATCCATACCTGTGCAGAGATAGGATCAAGCACTGGATCTAAGCCTTGGAAAGCTTCAGTGTGACATTCAGCCTTTAGGGCTCAAGTATGACACACTCCCAGGTACATGTGGGCATTCGCCAGGGCATGATGCGTGTGGATTCCCTGAGAAATAACTTATTTACTGAGATTCGAGGATCTAGAATCCTTGAATTTTAAGATGCTTGAATTACATTAGTGGTTCTGTAGGATGCATTCCTCTTCCTCAGGGTGTTCTTTTGTGTGTGCATTGAATTTTGTCTTCTCTTACAAAACACACATTTTTTTAAAAAAATGCTTTTTTAGACTGAGGCATAAGATACATGACTAGATGTTTCTGCTTTAGGCATAAGGTGTAGGTGAGGATGGTGTATCACATTACAAGGAATGATACTTGTCACATGTTTCCTGTTGGGATGATTATGCTGTAATGGTGTAAACAATGCTTGAGTGTAAGTAATGCAAAATGACAGTGACTGCTGCCTTGTTGCAGCAACTTTTAAGGATTAGTAAAGTGTGTTGCTTATATAATGCCTCATAGTGTTAAAAAAAACTCTGAGGGTGTTTTACAATTTAATTATGCAGGCTACACATTGCTCCCCTCTGCAAGCTGGATACTCAATTTGCAGACCTTGGAAAGATGGAAGGCTGAGTTAACCTTGAGACAATTATCTGACTGAACTCAGATCATGAGCATTCACTGCAGTACTGCAGTTAAACCACTGTGCCACAAGGTTCCTACTAGCACTGGATGGGTTGTCTGCATCCTTTTCAGCAATCAGCCAGTCCTTCTGTCGTTTGCTCTGTGCATATGTATGTATGTGTGTGAGTGAGTGAAAAAGCACTAGTTTTATGTAGCGACAGTGTGTGCAAGTTATGAAGATAACTGACAGAAAAAAATAGCTCTCCTTGTCTCCCTCTTGTCTGAAGGAGAGCAATCTCATTGGCCTTGAAACATCCTTAAGTAGATCTCCCACTGAGACAGTTAAATCAAGAACAATAAAGAATTTATTGCGTATTTTTGAATTTCCTGGGCTTCTATAGAGAAACCTCCATTACTTTTCTTGGAGGTGTCCATGTTTTCAAATGTGTGTTCATGAAGGAACAGTTTGGCCGAGCGTCGTTTAATTCTACATTTGAACATGCCACTCTTTTAATAGAATATACCTCACAGATGTAAATATGAAATGGTAGGAGGAAAAAAAGAAAGAAAGAATGGAATATCTTTTTCATGTGGAGAATACCTTGATACTATCATGTATAAGAATCTATAAATAATGTCTAGATGAATACTTAAAAGATTGTCAGCCTTTATGGATAAAATTTGATGTCTTCAGTGAATACATCTCTCACAGAAAGTTGTCCCTTAGTGTTTTAGAATAAGAACAATGGTTTAGCATATTTAATGGAGCTGTTCTTTGTGTGTTTTGTCAAGACTCTCTCTCTCTCTCTCTCTCTCTGTGTGTGTGTGTGTGTGTGTGTATGTGTGTTCAAAGTCATATCAGCAAATGAGCAGAATGAAGGCTTTTCTGGTCCAGTGTTCTGTTCTCCCAGAAGCCAGCCAGGCCCCCCCAAGGAAAGCCTTAACGTAGGACACGAGGGAAGTAACCCTCTCCTACTCACATTTCCCAGCAACTGACATTGAGAAGCTGCTTCTTAATGGCAACCATACATAGTCATGGCGTATAGACAATGATAGCCTCACCCTCCATGGATCATCTATTGACTTCCAGGAGTTCATCTTCAATACACAATTTCCAGAGAGTTATGCTTATTGAGGTAAAGGGTAGGTGGGGGGAGGGGGAAGAAAAGCTGAGGAGTGAAAATTAATCAGAGGCATTCAGATGGTTTTCTAAGCTGCCTGAGCAGATTAATGTTGCAATTTTCAGCACTGGCAACTCAACAATTCAGATGATAAGATTCAAAGCAAAATTTATAACAAGCTATGTTTAGCTTAACACTCAGTTTAATTGCTATTAAATGGTGAAGCCTCTATTATGCAGCTGAGTCAAGGAGGTATGAGGAAGAAGAACACACACTTAATTGTTGGTGTGACATCCTCTGGCCATTCAGGGGTTTTGACCTTCTGCGATGGAGAGCAAGATGTTTCTAGATTGCTGCCCTTCCTGGTGTTACAGGACATACAAAGGGATGGGGGTCTTTGGTTTGTTGCTTTGTTTGCTGTGGAAGATGAATAGGATTGTCATGTTCCTGCCAGATGAGAAGCTTGATGCAGAAAAGCCAGGCCCTCAAGAGAAGGAGTCTCAGATCCAGACTCAGTCAAGGAAGGTTGGACTGTGTCCTTCCACTCTTTAAGAGTGGTGCTGAGTAAAGTCCAGCTGTAGGCACCGAAAAGGAACGTTCATATCCTGTTGTGACTAGAAGCTTCTTCATGAGCAAGGGGTCTCTCAGAGAACCAACTCCTACTTGCAGGTTGTCCTAGAGCTATTATGGCTGGATAACTCAGTAGTTTAGGTATCTAGCTGTGAGTTTGATTCCTCACTGTTCTTGACAAGAACTGGACTCCATGATCCATAGGGTCCCTTCCAGCTCTGCAGTTCTAAAAAACAATTACTAATTTAAAAATGCCAGATACAATCAGTCAAAATTATAAAAACATTGACCAGTATTATATCACAAGTTTTAACCAGAAACCTAAATATCTGTTAAATATTGGCACAGTATGTATGCTGTTCCTAATATTGCCGGTATTTGTAGCTCTGACGGTGTGATATCTGAGATCAGCCACTGCTTATAGTACTGTGTGAAATTTCTTGATATTATTCCCAAAGCCCCAATGACTATGGGGACCATTGAAGTGTGTGTTTCATCTACAAGCAAGATGTTTCGATTACCAAGTTTCTGTATTTTGTTAGTTTTTCCAAATCTTTATTTTCATTTTCATTTCATTTTCATTTCATTTTCATTTTTCATTCTATTACCACTATGCCTGGTGTGTTCTGTTCAAGGTGTCTGCCCGTTGGATCTGGAAATGCCACAAGATCTTGACTTCCTCATTTTCTGACACCTTTCCTACCTGCTGTTCCCATGGGTTCTTAGAGTTACATTTTTTTTGCCTAATGACCAGTGCCCTAATTTTGCTGCTCTAACATTCCTTGGGGGGGGAATCCCAGAAAGGAGCCCGCTAGACCTGCTGCCTCCATCATTGCTTTGCTCAAGTGGCAAGTCTGAAGCAAGTGGTGGGGAGAGAACTCAGCTGGTGGATATAACTTGATGAACAATTAAGTCTCTTTAGCTTTCTGGAACAGCAGCTGCTGGCTTGTAGAGATGGATCAACCCAGCTGTCTCTACTTTTGGAAGTATGGACATTGGGCCTACCATGCTATTATTATTTTGAAAGAGGAATCTGGCATCCTCTGATGAAAGGCTTCTCCCCTCCTCCTCCTCCTCCTCCTCCTCTTCCTTCTTGCATTTCAAATGCTTCCTTTTTCATGCACTTGTTTCTTATGAAAACCAAACAACAAACATCCAGTCTTGAAATGACCGAATCCCCTCCCTTTGAGCGCAGCCTTGCTTCGCTTCAAAACTCTGCTTTGCAACGGAATGCAAGGAGACTATTATGAAGTGGAAGCCTGGCATTCGTCTTTTACAAGCTTGGCAATATCTTGTAAAACTCTGGTTTCATTTATTTGGTGGTAAATCATTGATGAGGCCAGTTTAATGGGAATCCCAGCCTCCCTCCCACCCCTTGTGACAAGTGGAATTTTATGCTTTTCGGTCAGAAAGCAATATCTAATGAGACTTGCAATAACTATCTTCTATCTTAAGCATTCTTGCAGCATCCACAAGAAGCTCTTCTTTGCTATTCACAATAGGGAGGGAAGGATATATATATATATATATATATATATATATATATATATACACACACTTCTGCCGACTACCCCTATATCATTATAATTAGGTGTCATGTAGAACTATTGGAATTTCGCAACTCAAGCTTCATACATTGATTCCAAGGTTATTACTAATGGGGAGCCTGTTCTAAATAAAGTAATACACCTTTTCTCATACCAAAGGAATATCAAACCCCTCTCCTTGGGTTTAATTTACAGACAGGAGAAAATCAAGAACAAGGTTTTTACATGAGCATTTACCACAGGCTGTTAGCAAGATTTGAACTTTGGCATGCTTCCAGAATGAAATGACATAGCGCAGGGGTAGAATTCTTTACCAGTCCACTGTGCTCATTTTCTAGGAGCATGTGCTTCTAAGGAAGGGGAAAATGGGGTAATTGTTTTAGATAGATCAAAGCCATTTAAAGATATATGACCTGCCGTTGTATCTGATCAAATGACTCTTGTGTTAGTACATTTAATAGACGACAAGTCATCAATCCAGCAGTGGAGTAGCTAAGAGTATGTGCATAGAGGCTTGAGTAATTCAAAGAAACTATGGGCTATGCCTTGCAGGTCATAGTTGAGAATTCTGACTAAACGTGATCCACCTGGAGCAGGAAATGGCAAGCCAGTCCAGGATCTTTGCCAAGAAAACTCCATGGACAGAAACAAAAGGCTAAAATATATGATGCTGGAAGATGAGCCCCTCAGGTCAGAAGGCACCCAACATGCCACTGAGGAAGAGCAGAGGACAAGGACAAGTAGCTCCAGACCTAATGAAGTGGTTCGGCCAAAGCTGAAAGGACACTCAGCTGCGGATGGGCCTGGAAGTGAAAGGAAAGTTCGATGCTGCAAAGAGAATACTGCATAGGAACCTGGAATGTAAGATCAATGAACTTTAGTAAACTGGAATGTGGTCAAACAGGAGATAGCAAGAATAAACATCGACATCCTGGGCGTCAGTGAACTAAAATGTGCAATGTGTAGCCTGCATAATTAAATTGTAAACCGCCCAGAGAGTACTTGAAGCGCTATGGGGCGGTATATAAGCAGCACGCTTTTGCTTTGCTTTAAAATGGACAGGAATGGACGAATTCAATTCAGATGATTATCATATCTACTATTGTGGACAAGAATCCCGTAGAAGGAATGGAGTAGCCCTCATAGTCAACAAAAGTGTGGGAAAAGCTGTAATTGGATATAATCTCAAAAATGATACAATAATGTCAATACGAATCCAAGGCAGACCTTTCAACATCACAGTAATCCAAATTTATGCACCAACCACCACTGCTGAGAAGACTGAAATTGAACAGTTTTATGAAGATTTGCAACACCTTCTAGAACTGACACCAAAGAAAGATGTTCTTCTCATTCTAGGGGACTGGAATGCTAAAGTAGGGAGCCAAGAGATAAAAGGAACAACAGGGAAGTTCGGCCTTGGAGTTCAGAATGAAGCAGGACAAAGGCTAATAGAGTTTTGTCAAGAGAACAAGCTGGTCATCACAAACACTCTTTTCCAACAGCACAAGAGGCGACTCTATGCATGAAAATCACCAGATGGGCAATACCGAAATCAGATTGATTATATTCTCTGCAGCCAAAGATGGAGAAGCTCTATACAGTCAGCAGAAACAAGACCTGGAGCTGATTGTGGCTCTGATCATCAGCTTCTCATAGCAAAATTCAAGTTTAACTGAAGAGAGTAGGAAAAACCACTGGGCTAGTCAGGTATAATCTAAACCAAATCACTTATGAATACACGGTGGAAGTGAAGAGCAGATTTAAGGAACTCGATTCGGTGGACAGAGTGCCTGAAGAACTTTGGATAGAGGCTCGTAACATTGTGCAGGAGGCAGCAATAAAAACCATCCCAAAGAAAAGGAAATGCAAGAAAGCAAAGTGCCCAATGAGGCCTTATAAATAGCAAAAAAGAGAAGGGAAAGAAAATGCAAGGGAGATATGGAAAGTTACAGAAAACTGAATGCATACTTGCAAAGAATAGCAAGGAGAGACAAGAGAGCCTTCTTAAATGAACAATGCAAAGAAATAGAGGAAAATAATAGAAAAGGAAAAACCAGAGATCTGTTCAGGAAAATTGGAGATATTAAAGGATGGCCATGATAAATCACAAAAATGGGAGGGAACTAACAGAAGCAGAAGACATCAAGAAGAGGTGGCAAGAATAAACAGAGGAATTATACCAGAAAGATCTGGATATCCCGACCAACTCAGATAATGTGACCTTGCTGACCTTGAGCCAGACATCCTGGAGAGTGAAATCAAGTGGGCCTTAGAAAGCTTGGCTAACAACAAGGCCAGTGGATGTGAGGGCATTCCAGTCAAACTATTTAAAATCTTAAAAGAGGACACTGTTAAGGTGCTACATTCAATATGCCAGCGAGTTTGGAAAACTCAACAGTGGCCAGAAAACTGGAAACGATCAGTCTACATCCCAATCCCAAAGAAAGGCAGTGCCAAAGAATGCTCCAACTACCATACAATTGCACTCATTTCACTCGCTAGCAAGGTTATGCTCAAAATCTTCCAAGGTAGGCTTCAGCAGTATATGGACCGAGAACTCCCAGAAGTACAAGCTGGATGTCGAAAGGGCAGAGGAACTAGAGACCAAATTGCTAGCATGCGGATTATAGAGAAAGCCAGAGAGTTCCAGAAAAACATCTACTTCTGTTTCAGTAACTATGCAAAAGCCTTTGACTGTATGGACCACAACAAACTATGGCAAGACCTTAAAGAAATGGGAGTGCCTCACCACCTTATCTATCTCCTGAGAAACCTATACGCGGGACAGGAAGCAACAGTTAGAACTGGATATGGAACAGCTGATGGGTTCAAAATTGGGAAAGGAGTCCGACAAGGCTGTATATTGCCTCCCTGCTTATTTAACTTATATGCAGAACACATCATGCGAAAGGCTGGACTGGAGGAATCCCACGCCAGAATTAAGATTGCCGGAAGAAATATCAACAACCTCCGATATGCATATGATACCACTCTGATGGCAGAAAGTGAGGAGGAATTAAGAAACCTTGTAATGAGGGTGAAAGAGGAGAGTGCAAAAAACGGTCTGAAGCTGGACATATAAAAAAAACAAAGATAATGGCCACTGGTCCCATCCGCTCCTGGCAAATATAAGGGGAAAATATGGAGGCAGTGACAGATTTTACTTTCTTGGGCTCCATGATCACTGCAGATGGAGACAGCAGCCACGAAATTAAAAGATGCCTGCCTCTTAGGACGAAAGCGATGACAAACCTTGACAGCATCTTAAAAAGTAGACATCACCTTGCCAACAAAAGTCCGCATAGTCCAAGCTATGGTTTTTCCAGAAGCAATGTAAGGAAGTGAGAGCTGGACCATAAAGAAAGCTGACCGCTGAAGAATTGATGCTTTTGAATTGTGGTGCTGGAGGAGGCTCTTGAGAGTCCCCTGGACTGCAAGGAGAACAAACTTATCCATTCTAAAGGAAATCAACCCTCTCACTGGAAGGACAGATCCTGAAGCTGAGGCTCCAATACTTTGGCCATCTCATGAGAAGAGAAGACTCCCTGGAAAAAACCCTGATGTTAGCAAAGTGTGAAGACGAAGAGAAGGGGAATACAGAGGATGAGATGTTTGGACAGTGTCATCGAAGCAACCAACATGAATTTGTCAGAACTCCAGGAGGCAGTGGAGTATAGGAGGGCCTGGCGTGCTCTGGTCCATGGCGTCATGAAGAGTCGGACACGACTGAATGACTAAATGATGAATGGTTTTGTATAACTAGGGTGGGATGATGCATTTGAAATGTGGATTGATTGCAGAATGCTGAAAATTTCTTGGATTGAGAGGGCGACCAATAAAGAAATATGAAGGTAAAATAGTGAACAGAAAGAAATCATCAACATTTAAAAAGCAATGCAAAAGGGAAGCATGCAGCTTGTATATCAGCCCATAGTGATTGAAGTGCTCTCTGTGTGGTTTAGAATTTTTTTTAATTATACAGGCTACATATTGCTTCTCACCCCCGCTCCCGGGGAGCTGGGTACTCATTTTACTGACCTGAGAATGATGGAAGGGTGAGTCAACCTTGAGCCAGCTGTTAGAATTCACTGTTTTTGATAACTGACCATAAGCAGAGTTTTGGCTTTAATGCTACAGTTTAACCACTGTGCCACAAGACTCTTGGCAGAATGTTAGAATTGTCTGGTCACACAGTGAGAAATGAACACTACAGATTGTACAGATGATCGTTCAAGGCAATACAAATGGGTAAAAAAGGAGAAGAAGGAGAAACAAATAAAAATATTTAGGGACTGATTTGGATGGAATACCACCACTTTGCTGAAAGTTTTTGATTAAAAATTTCTCATCATCATTCTCAGCAAGTTTCTGAGGCTCACAATGCTGGGATGTCTCCAGAACTTGCAAGATTTCCCAGTTTCATGCAAAAATTTGGCACTACCAAATTTTGCATGGACAATGCCCTTCCTGCACTGGAAGGATACCCTTTGGAATGATTCTCCTCAGATAATTGTGATAATTCTCCACAAAATGGCATTTCTTCCAAACAAGAAAAAAAAAAGTTACCCTGAAAGATCTGATAAATCCCTTGACACTTCCCATGAGATTTCTAGGGGGGAAAATCATGTAGAAAAATATTTTCCTTAGCTTTTTCAGTGACAACAGAAGGCTATGAGAGCCACATTCTAATCTGAAGCTGTCTCAGCTCAGAATAGCCATGATGACACGATGCCCAACATCAGTATGGAAAGGAAGGAGAAGAAATACAAGAAGATTAGGAAACAACGGTCATCTTCTTATTGCATCTTTGCAGTGTTTGTGGTTTTTCATGGGGACTTTGCTTTAATCTGATGTTTAAGCCACCTTAGAGACCATGGTTAAAAGACAGGAGGGAAATATTTTAGACGGAAAGATCACTCACAAAACTCAATGGCTTCCTGATCTTCTCTTTTTAAAAAAGGTATTGAAGCAGGTACCTGATTTTTGTTTTCATCCTCTGTAGTGCTTTTTTCTTGGCAAACTGGATAATTAAAGACTTTTTAACTTATTTGATAAGGGGAAAGAAAGCAGCCCCTTTCCCCGCAACAGTAAATTTAATCTTCAAGCAAAAGGACCAGTCATGATGCATTGAAACTCCTTTAATCTGGACAGATGAGTAATACATTTGTTTTCCTTTCTATGTGGAAAGGCCATGGCGTCTCTAATGCTTGAGATTGAAACAAATTATGAGTAAACTGTGCTTAATCTCTCGTATTTGACCAGGCACCGCCACTCACAAATTAAAGGCTTGGGAAATTGATTACCATATAGTCTTTAGGGAAGCTGACCAAAAGGTTGCTCTGATATTCTTTATTCCTTAAGTTCTTCCTTGGGGGTTCCATCTCGGCATTGTCCTAGCAGATGTGGTATTGAAATTAGACACACCATTGATTCAAAAAAACTGTGGAGGAGGGGAATCCCTTACCATATATTCTTGCCATGCAAAATGCTAATGCATCTTTCAGCCTCTTGTTCAAGAATTTTCTGACAGAACAGTTGTTGTTGTTGTTGTTGTTGTTGTTGTTGTTGTTGTTGTTGTTGTTGTTGTTGTTGTTGTTCTTGTTCTTGTTGTTGTTGTTCTTGTTGTTGTTCTTGTTCTTGTTGTTCTTGTTGTTCTTGTTGTTCTTGTTGTTGTTCTTGTTCTTGTTCTTGTTCTTGTTATTAAAAGCTAACCCTATTTTTGAGTCATATTTGACAGGTTTGCATTTCTGGCCTGGGAAGGTTTTCAGAGTCTTCCCATTTTCAAACAGTTGGCAGGTCCAAGGTGAAGCCCGAAGGCAATATATTAAAGTAGTTACTGTTGCTGCTGATTTGCTCCTTTGTCTGGGCAATGAATGGCAGCAGGACTACTTTTCAGCAAGGGAGACCTCTTTAATATGGTGTTAGTCATGTCATTACTGTCATTGCTTCTCAGTAGTAGACTGTGTCCATACCTGATAACCCAGAACACTGGAAATTGGAGGAAAATAAATAAAGAAAATCCTATCCATTACTATAACAGTTGTGGGGGGCAGGGGTTTGCCCCTAAATTAGACTAATTCATGCATTGTTCCCATGCATTCTAGTAGTTAATGAGATTTTATGTTTTATACACAGTTGGTAGAGATTCCATTTTTAGACAGCAGGTTTTAAATGTCCTAAAAGAGGAGAAAATTATTAGTTGTTTAAGATGGTATTACATATGTCCTATTTTTACCACTAGTTGTGGGGAGAGGAGGTTCAGGGATTTTATGCCCCATGCCCAGTGTAACCTGACTGACTTGGACATAGTGGCAGTGTCTCTTCCAGTTTCACAGACAGCAAAATCTCTTGGGTCATCTCAGGCAGTAACTACAGTATGCCAGTCCAATTTGACTTTTCCCCCCCAGAATATGGAAAGAGCTAGTTACAAATATTATAGTGAGTAACTGGTTACTGTTTGGGGAATGAGCAATGTAACAAATAATAGCAACTTTAAACAAATAGTAATGAGACAAATATTGATTTTTTTTTAAAAAAAGATGGAACAAGTAAAGTTATTTGGTTGGATTCAAAAATTACTTCTTAAGGGTGATTTAAGATACTTTTAGAGAAATTTCGCCAGAAATTCTTCAGGTTTCATACCTTTCGGTTTTCAATCCTAAGCAACAGGGGAGTATTCTTTGTCTTTTTCTTTTATAGTTTTGGAGAAAATGTTCTCTGGGCCAGGGTTTGTGTATGACTGGTTCAAATTATTTGGTCTGTTTTAAATCTGGGGACCTTTAAGGCCGCTTGTTTCTCTATGGGATGGGGAAAAAACAGCTGTACTTTCAAAACAAACATAACTTTAAAACTGTTTGCCCAACCCTTCCGAAATTTGACGCAGAAAAAGAGCTCCGTGCAATTTAGTGCTGATCCAAAGTCCAGTTTCAAAGTTATAATTTTTTCCATTGGGCTGCTCCCATTTTTTGAATTGCCTTGTAGAATTGCTTTGCTGCACAATAACATCGCTGCACTCTTGGTAATCAAGAGGTCTTCTTACCTGGAGATTGCAACCCGTGGACCCACTATAGAGATGGGGGTTTTTGTATTCGTATACGAGTACCCCCGCACAGGTGGACATAACGAGGGTCCAGCCCCCTGGGGCCAGACTGTCCACTCACCTTCCGCTGTTGTTGTGGGCTCTGCGTTCCCTTCCTATCGCTCCAGAGCTTGCGGTCTGTGAGCCACTCCTGGCAGGAGGCAGGAGGATGAGCCTCGCTGCAAGGTTGAAGAGTGGCTTGCAGACTGCGAGCTCTGGAGCGATAGGAAAGGAGCCTGGAGCCTGCAGCAACAACAGATGGTGGGTGGGCAGTCTGGCCCCCAGGGGGCTGGATCTTCTTTATGTCCACCTGTGTGGGGGTATTCGTATACGAATACAAATACCCCCATCTCTAACCTACTACTAAATAGAAGACAGGAATTTTCCTCTGATGGACACCTGATAAGTTTATGTAAAAGAGATAAACTCAAACACATTTTCAGGTCTTAGATTGGGTGGCGCTCAGTTCTCATTGTTCATTGCTGTGTTTTTATAGCATTCACTTGCCACTTGCATATATTATGCAATAGTTGGCCTTTAACTTTTAATTATTTTCAGTCAGTATGTCTTGTTCCATTTATAGTGTTTTGATTTTCTCTTAATGCCAGCCTTCTTGAAGGCCTGTTGTGAGGTTCAAATGCAATGATGGATTGAATAAACGAACAAACTATTTATTCAAGTCTTTTGGATAAGTTCTTTACAGTTCAGTAAGTCCCTATGAAAAGGAGGTGCTGATTCTGTGTTGAGGCCACAGATAGGAGTGGTGTGTGTGCCTGTGTGTGCACATGTGCACACAAACTTATTGGGGGATTCTAGTTTGTTACTGATACACTAAAGTTTATGCATCTGGAACACACAACTCAGATATAGTCCATTTTGTTTTTCATCTCAGACTTCTAAATCAAGCACGGAACAAGCCTCTAAGATGGTTTTTAAAAGTAGTATTTAGAAAGAAAATTGACAGCAGGGGAAGAAGCAGAACATGAACTATCTACAGTTGGGAATTCCTGCTGGTGAAAAAACACCGATTCTCTCTTGTAAACAGAGTTACCACTTAAATGGGCTACAGCAGTCATGCTGCTTGTCCATTAATTAGAAGCCCTGTATTGTGCTGGTGCTGTCACTGGGCAATTGTTCCAAATCAGCAGGGGTGGAATTCACTAAACTACTCATTAAAGGTTATTCTGCCGTGTTTGCAAGGGAAGAAGCATCATGGGGATGTTTGAGCTGCTTTGTGTTTCATTCCAATAAGAACAAATCCGAAGGGGTAGAAGCAGAGTGGCTAAAGAATTGGACGCTCAAGTGGCAGCTCAATTCAAACAAAATGAGATCCAGGTCAGATATTGTGGGTCCCACACCTTCTGAATCCTAATGGAAGGATTTTGGCAGCCATTCAAAAAAGTTGTCACGATTCCGACAGTTCTGCTTACAAACGGCAATGAAATGAATCAGCACTATGTGTTCTCTGCATACCTCTTTCCCTATAATATTTTTATATTCATTATATTCATATATTCATTTTATGACATGTTATTTTCAAAACACTCCCACCTTCATTTTGCAAAAAAACATCCATCTGCTTTGGATGCATTCACATGTACCAATTCAACGGATCCTCGTAAACAAACAAGAAAGCAGCTGTCTTTGGATTCTCCACCCACTTTACTTGGGGGGTAAACCCCCGCTGAGCTCATGAGGCTTGCTTCTTGGTAGGCATTAGGGAGGTGTACCAGTTTCACAGAAAAGTGTCCAAAATGAGCAGAGCAAGGATTTCCCACATTTCCAGATTAACTACCAATTGGTTCAAGAAGTCCGTGCTCACTTTGGGTTGCTTTGCATCTTCCTACAAATCACCTGGCAAATAGAAGGGGAAGATATGGAGGTAGTGACAGATTTTACTTTTTTGGGCTCCATGATAACTGCAGATGGTGACAGCAGCCATGAAATTAAAAGACGCCTTCTTCTTGGGAAGAAAGCGATGACAAACCTCGACAGCATCTTAAAAAGCAGAGACATCACCTTGCCAACAAAAGTCCGCATAGTCAAAGCTATGGTTTTTCCTGTAGTGATGTACGGAAGTGAGAGCTGGACAATAAAGAAAGCTGACCGCCGAAGAATTGATGCTTTTGAACTGTGGTGCTGGAGGATACTCTTGATAGTCCCCTGGACTGCAAGGAGAACAAACCTATCCATCTTGAAGGAAATCAACCTTGAGTGCTCACTGGAAGGACAGATCCTGAAGCTGAGGCTCCAGTACTTTGGCCATCTCATGAGAAGAGAAGACTCCCTGGAAAAGACCCTGATGTTAGGAAAGTGTGAGGGCAAGAGGAGAAGGGGACGACAGAGGATGAGATGGTTGGACAGTGTCATCGAAGCGACCAACATGAATTTGGCCCAGCTCCGGGAGGCAGTGGAGGACAGGAGGTCCTGCCGTGCTCTGATCCATGGCGTCACAGGGAGTCGGACATGACTAAACGACTAAACAACAACAATAAATCACCAGAGTATGCTCTGGTGTCTTGAGGGTTTGGAATGCTAATATTTAAGGCAACCCCCCCCCCAATCAACCAGCCAAAGAAAACTTTGGAGCCACCTGCTGTAAGAGAAATAGGGAGCACCACAGTCAAAGCAGAATAACATCTGAAGCTCTAATGAAAAATACAGCCTCTTCTGGAAACTTCCTCTATATATTCCCAGCCATCACAGGGAACAGCCATTTCACAAGTAGACATGGCAAAGCACTCACTAGACTAGCCATGTTCTAGAATCTGCTTCCTTCCTGGCTGGAGTATCTGGCTGTGGAACTAGCGACTTTTTTGGGGGAGGGGGGGTTCAATCTCCTGCTGTACCTCCCAGGAGAACAACCAACTTCTGTGGCTTTGGGCATGCTATGTAGCCACATAGCACCTCTAGAAGAAGGTACTGGCAAACTTTATTATACTTCACACCTAGGAAATTCTGGTTGAGGTTGCCATAACATGGAATTGACTTGATGACAACCAATTTTGATATGCTACATTGAATCTTTATTAAATTTTGAACTGTGTATGTGTATGAGACTATAGGATGGCTGGCTGATTCTTTTGCGTGGACTTTGATTGAACAGATTGAAGGTAGCAGTACCTGCCCCCATCATTTCCTGCATTCTCTCATTTGTTTTGTTTTAATGCCTGGGCAGATTCAGGGAAGAGCAGAAGCAGTCCAAAAAGTAGAGTGTACAACTGCTGGGGAAGAAACAGAAGGAAGGAAAGAAGCTTGTAGGAGCTTAAGCTACTCACTGAAGGGCCGTCATGTTTCCAAAGCTGATGTTTCTGTGTAGCATTCCCATACTGTGTTATGGCCCTTTGCTTTCCCCAATTGCAGTCTCCCTCCATCCAGAAGCAAAGGAATATTTCCACAAAGCTGAGAACAAATCAGTTCAGGGTTCCTCCAAATCAGCTCAGAGCAGGTCGGTCCTGATGCATGCAGGGTACATTCGATGCACATTGGACCAAATGATATTCACGCACTTCTAGTAGACAAATATGGGATTGTGTTCTTAGACTAGCAAATGAGGGTTAGAATTGAAGGCATTGTGAAGCAATTAGATTAAGAATGCAGGGAGCAGGCAAGACAAAGGCAGCGAGAGCTTGGAGGAAATTAGTTCCAAATATCAGTTACTTTTCAGTAATTAGTGCATTGCATTAGGATTTAACGATCATGACTCCTTTTCTGGTGTACCCAACTAATATGGCTTCACTTAATGTTACCCAAGAGAGGATATATCACATGATTCAAGAGCTTTTTTGTGCAATGACTTGTGCTACTAAATGAAAAACATTAAGAACTAAATCCACTTATTTGTCTCAACTAGAGATGAATCAACTGAACTTTGATAAGCCAACACTTACATAAGTTCTACTGAAGTGGTATTGGTGGTGAAAGGTACTGAGGGCTTTAGTTTTTTTAAAAACATTCCCAGGCTTTGCTCTTCTGTTGGGACTAACAGTTGGATTTAGTTCTATGATTTTTATTTTTGAAATGTAACTAATTTAGTTACTGTTGAGAAACAAGTTTGGTGTCATTTTTAAAAATTGTGAATATATGAATAACTAAATGGGAGGCTTTTCAAACTGTGTGCATGTTATGTCCTGTGCCACCATGTCAGAACCAACTGATAGCAACTCTAACAGGACTTTCAGGGTGAGATATTTAAGGAGTGGCTTTACCAGTTTCACCAGTGAATTTCCACAGTGAGTGGGGTTTCAGATGTAGGTCTCCTGAGCCCATCGCTCTACCGAAGTATATAGTTTGAATATAGTTTGAAAGTATTATAGTTTGAATATACTTTCAAACTATATACAGTAGCCAATTCCTTTCTTTAAAATGTAGCTTACCAAGCTCTAGTTGGGAGATCATAATCATTGCACGCCCAGATATGTCCACCCTCTGAATGAGCTGCTGCCTTGGTCACCAGGTTGAATGACCAGTAATGGAATAAAACACACAGGTGCAAAACCATACAAACAGGTCAAAGTGGGGCTTTTGCTGAGACAAGCAATTAAAAAGCATTCACGTAGCATCAGTGTGCAGGTGCTGTTTTCACCAACAATGAACAGCATATACACTTCCAAATGAAGACGCAGCCACATTCATCAGAATCTTCAATCAGTTAAACAACATGCCCTCTCATGCACCACCTAATTTAGCTTGGTGGTGGAGCACAGGTTCAGCATGCAAAACAGCCCTGTTTTCTCATGGAAGGACTGAGAAAGACTCCTGGCTGAATATCTGGAGAGTTTTTGCCAGTCAACATAGGAAGTAATAAAACATACTTAGTATATAATGTGTGAAATCCTATTTTTTTAAATGTAGTAAATAGACATGAGGACCAAAACAAACAAACAAACAAGAAACAAATTGGGCTTTTTAACACCCCCCCAAACAACAACAACAACAACAAAAAAAACACCAACAATTCATCGTTTGTTGGTTCAAGGGGGAATTTGTGGTTCCTGGTTCATCAACCTTGATAAATCATGAACCAAGACAAATCGCCATTTTGGTGGTTTGCCCCCATCTCTAGCAGTAAGTCACACTAGAGTTGTTTCATTGAATCAGTGGGGATTTGCTGAGTCCACTCCTCTGTATGTTCCATTATGTCAAATGGGCCTACACTAATTGCAACTTACTCTAGTGTCATTAGAACCAAGTAGAATAGGCCCATTTGAATCCATGGAATTTATGGGATAGTTGACCAACCAAATCCTCACTGATTCAATGAGCCTTCTCTAGTGTGACTTACCATACTAAACAACAAGATTTCAGATACTATGACTTATACTGTGACTTAGTAAGAGACAGAGGTGGAAATATCTCAGTGATTTTGACAATCTCAACAGGTTTGGCCTTTTCCTTCCTCCAAAAAACCACTGCAAGACACAACACACCTTGCTTGAGCAATTCACACATTCACAAGGTTGCAGGGTGTTTTGAAGAAATACAATAAACCCCAAACACTACACACTTTTTCAAATGTCAAGAACACATGCAGCTGAAGAAGAAATAGGCATGTACAAGCTGTAGCCAATGGGGGGCATGTCTGTATTTGGTAAAATGTACACATTAGGAAAAAATGCCTACACAATGTGTACATTTCTGCATTTGGAAAACAAAGTCTTATGACTGAGTATCAGTAAAGAATTGGGTAAAAATACAGGTAAGATTTAGAGCAATGGTTCCCAACTTAGTGTCCGCTGACATTCTTGGACTGCATCTCCCAGAAGCACTTGCCAGCATAGCTAGTGGTGAAGGCTTCTGGGAGTTGCAGTCCAACAACATCAGGGGACACAGGGTTGAGAGCCACTGATTTAGAGAAACACCTTAAAATAGAGGTGAAATGTTTCCACATCTTGGATCTAAGGTAGCCTTTTATGTTCAATCTCATCATGATCCCGGGAATGATATTCTAGTAAATTTAAGGCAGTCAGTTTAAGACACTCTCTTTCTCAGTCTTTCTGCATACAAGAATAGACAAGCTTATTTGAAGAGCTTTCAGAAGCACCTGAATTAAATTCGGATCAAGATTTCACAGACAAGTATGGTAATTTTGTTCAGAATTTTTAGGAAAAAGGAGCATGTGTTTGTGTATAGAAATGATGCTTTCAACCACTTCATACTTTGGCAGAGATCTATAAAATGGGTGCTTTTCATTTTAGAGGCTCTTCTGAGTTGGTATAAGCCTAGGGTTTTGACATTCAGTTGGGGAAGGAAACCAGAGAAAATGGGAGAAATAAAAATGTATCATACTCTGTACCTTTTTTTTTTTGGCTTGGCAAAATGATTAAGAGCAAGAGTGAGAACAAGATGTAAAAGGACAGTTAAAAATGGACTTCAAGGGAAGAAGAGAGAATCAGAGAGGGCCAGAATAAAGACTTACAGTGGATCTGGGCAGTAGATGCTGAATTGAATCCTCCCAGTTCATTCCTTTCTGACAGTGAAACATTATTTTAACTTTTCTCTATGGTGCTTCCCCCTTTTATCCTTCAGACTATGTGACACTAGGTGAGTGGTTCCCAAACATTTTGGACTCACAGCTCCCTTGATTTATTGACCACTGGCTGCAGCTCCTGTTGCTCAGATTTGCCATCAGGAGCTCACTGTCATCAGAGATAGGATTTTGACACCCCTCCCCAGTCATCATCTCTCCTCTCCCCACCCTGGAATGTCCTTGAGGACCCACCACTTTCTAGAAAACTCATGTGGCCACATAGCAAATGCCTACTACACCTTGAATTATAGAGATGGGACAAGGAGAGGCAAGAATACACCCTTCACCTCTGGTTCCTGTTTGACACAGAGCTATGAACAGCTCCTATATAGCCTTTACAGTGGGGCCTCACAAGACAAATTTAATTCGTTCTGCGAGAATCGTCATCTTGCAAAAAATTCGTCTTGCGGAACGTGTTTTCCCATAGGAATGCATTGAAATCTAAATAATCCTACAGGCAAAAAAAGTCAGAACAAAGTCAAATTTGGTTTACAAAGGGTTTATTAAGTGGTCTTTAAAGCCATACATATTGTGCAAGCCAAAACTGCCCTGGACAAACAAGTGGCATAACACACACACCCCAGCACAAGCTGAGAAAAAAAAACTTGGCATAACCCCCCAGCACAAGCTAAGAAAAAAATTATAAAACTTGGCATAACCCCCCAGCACAAGCTAAGCCCACCACCTTTCTTGTGCAACTTACCAAATAATAATAATAATAATAAAAAACTTGGCATAACCCCCACCACCAACAACACAGGGGAACAAATGCACACCTACCTTTTGCTTGCCAAAAAGTTCTGAAAACTTCAATTTCAGCAAAGACCACACCAACCTCTTCAAAGACAGGATGCCTCCACAACACAGACCACAGTTGCTCCTCTCGAAGTCAACCTTGGAACTACATGTGGAAAAGTGAACCCAGGCTGCATTGGGGAGGCTTTTTAAACCTTCCCGGCACAATGCACAATGCATCCTGGGTATTAACAGTTAAGACTTGAATCAAAACAACAACAACAAAATAACCCTGAAGACATTTGTCTTGCGAAAAATTGTCCGTTAAAACATTTGTCTTGCGAGTCATTGTGGCGTCCACCCTCGTGTCCCCTTGCTTGACCTTCAAGCCCCAGAGCACACGAAGGTAAACAAACCTCACTCTTTTACACTTGCTGCCACCAGGTGATCTCTAAATCACCATTTACTTCTGAAAGATTCAGGTCCATACCTCAGGTCCTTTTACATAAAACTTTGGTTTATTGATTACAGAGATTCATACATATCTTCAGTAGCTAATCACATCTAAGTTTCCCAAACCACACACCCTATTACTCCATCTGGCTTTTCTCTCCTTCCAGACTCTTACATTTCTCTCTTACTAACTCTATCTGACTTAAACTCTCTTAATCTTCACACACTCTGACTGAAATATTGACTCAGGCTCCGTCTCTTATAGTATCTGTCTCGGCTCCGCCTTTCAGCAACATGAATATTCAAAAATCATTACATTATACAACAAGAACCATAGATCAACTAAATAGAGAACACTATAGTCATCAACCCAAATGTCAAAAACATTCGTCTTGTGAAAATTGTCACTAAAAATATTCATCTTGCGAGTCATCAACCCAAATGTCAAAACCATTCATCTTGCAAAAATCGTCCATAGAAGAAACCGTTTTGCGAGGTGCCACAGCAATCGCAAAAACCATTTGTCTTGCGGGTTTTTCATCCCGCAAGACGTTCGTCTTGTGAGGCACCACTGTATAGTTCTATGTTCCATCTCCCTTTTCCCATGGTGCCCCTGGCTTAATTCCTGGGCACCCCACATAGCTGTGGCACACAGTTTGGGACTAGGTGGTGCCTCACTGACATTTAGAATAATTTCTCTGATGAATACAGCCATTGATTTAGATTTAGAGATATACCACATTTTTTAAAAAAAAAGTAAGCCAAAAAGTGTGCTCCAAAAAAAGAAAGGAAATGAGTCGATTTCATCTGTTTACCCACCAGAACCAGTTATAATTACCAGAAATAGACTGAATTAATTTAAGTCAGAGTGAATGCAGCTACTGATTTATATACCATGTGACTTGATATCTTAATCAATCTAAATGGGCAATGGAACCACACTCTTTGTTAGGGAAGAGTGGCTAGTTGGGGGGGGGGGTACTTTCTTCAAAGCATCACTCCAGTTCTGGAACTCTCTCTCAAAGGAAGCAAGCTGGCTCTATCTTCCAATGTGCAGCTAAAATTTAGTCTGAACAGCCTCTGGTCTTTAGGATTGTTGTGTTTTGTTGTTATACTGTGCTTTTTATTCCCCCATGGTGCATGAGGTGGACCAAAGGGTTAAACCTCAGTAATTAGGATTGCAATTGAGATGACATGACTGCAGAATCACTGATTTTTTTTTAAAAAACCCAATGAAGAAAAATAGGCACTATTAGCAATTGTTTTAAACTTGTAACCAAAGATTTTGGAATGACTTCGCAG
Source organism: Pogona vitticeps (assembly GCF_051106095.1). NCBI lineage: Eukaryota > Metazoa > Chordata > Lepidosauria > Squamata > Agamidae > Pogona > Pogona vitticeps. The sequence goes on from NC_135784.1 coordinate 154,712,925, forward strand.
TCAGTAGTGGCTGTTCTTATTGTTGTTAATAATGGCTGTTGGATAATGTTCATATTTGTTTTTATAAGTCTATTTTATAAATCTGTTTTTGAATGTTTTCAATTTGTATTGAGAATTTTCCAGCTCTTCTTCATTATTTTCATCTGTTGTAAATCACTTTTAGAACCCCAGTGGGCATGAAGCCAATGAACAAAGGCAAGAAAGGAAGGAAGGATATTTTCAGCCAAATTTAGAAAAATTCATTTACCTATTTTTATTTGCTCTTACTAACTGTTCCAAAATATTTAAAAATATATCTTTGGAAGAATTTTATAGATAGATCTTTAAGTAAAAGTGAAATGTGTTTAGAATACCTTTGTCTTAGGCTCTGTATTAGAGATGCGGACAAATAAAAAAATGGTGATCCATTTTGATTTCTGATCTGTCAAGGTTAACAGATCAATGTATACAACTATATGAATATTCTTCGACAAATTGACATATCGATCCGTTGATCCAGCTTTGATTTAAACAGCTATAAAACTGATCCCCAACTACCTAGAGACACCATATTTGCACAGATGCTTTCTCAGACACTGTTCTACAAGTTCTGAAAGTTTGGTGAACATTGAATCACAGACCCCTGAGTTATATATTCACAAAGAGGACACCCCAGTAAAGCTCCCTCAGGTACTTAGAGAGTCCAGAATCACAATGGAGCTTCCTATGTCTTTCCCCAATATGCCCGCCAACTTTGATGAAGATTGGATAACAGACATCCAAGTTATTCACCCACAAATTGAGTCCCCCCCAGGAGACTTTACCACACGGCACAGAAGCCCATTCTGCCTACCAGCCACCGATCATCTGATCGGAGGCCGGTAGGCAGTCACCACCCCACAGCCTACCCACCCACCCCTTCCTTTGCTTACATTACCCCCCAATCTACTCCCACTGACACCCCCTTACCTTAATAGCTGCTGCCAAGGTCTCCATCAAGCCTCCACAGTCATTGAGTGTAAAAAGGCAAACTGGCTGCCCTTTGCAAAGACAGCAGCTGTGACTTCATTTAGGGTAGGGAAGCTATGGCTGCCATCTTTGCAAAGGGCAGCCTGGATTCCCTTGAGGCAGGCTAAGGGAATCCAGACTGCCCTTTGCAAAGATGGCAGCTGCAGCTTCCCTACCCTAAATGAAGTCACAGCTGCCATATTCACAAAGGGCAGCAAGTCTCTCTTTTTATATGCCGTGGCTTGGACTAGGCCAAGAGACTTTGGCAGCTTTGATTAAGGTAAGGAGCTGTTGGTGGGGGTGGGGGTGGGGGAGGGCTAAGGTAGGGAAAGAAAGGGGGTGGAAAGTAGGCTGTGGTATTGGGTGGCTGTGTGGGGTGGTGGCTGCCTTCTGCCGCCATTCAGTTGATTGGCAGCCATTAGGCAGAATGGGGTTTTTTTGTGTTTTGTAAAAATATGAATTACGAATCAAAGCAGGTAAATATTCATTCCTTCGTATTCGTGGGGGTTTCCGGAACCCACAAATATGGATCGACGGATATTTAACGAATCGGCTATATTCTTTGGAAAAACCAATCCGTTTTTCTATCTGTCCCCATCTCTACTCTGTATCAAGTTGCCTTACCTGATTCAGGGAGTAAATTCCAGAATGCAGAAGGGCTGCTACAAAGAGGTGGGACTAGATAATATAGTTTGCTAATTTCCCATATCTGTCCTCCAGTTTCGCCAATTTCCTTCCCCTACTAAAGAGGCTTCCATTTTTCTGCTGATTCTCAGGGTTCCTTAGAATGCCTCTTGTTGGTCTTTTTGGAGGGGGTGTTGAGGTTTTCTTGACAACAGGGTGAAAGCATAGCTTTCTCTGCTGAGAACTGAACTTTGACAAATTTGTCAAAATTTGCAAATTATATGTTCAAGATGGAAAGAACTGAAAGTCAGTCTCTCTCTCTCTCTCTCTCTCTCTCTGTGTGTGTGTGTGTGTGTGTGTGTGTGTGTGTGTGTGTGTGTGAATGAAATGTGGAAGAAAGTGAACCTGACAGGTTTCGCCATCTCTAACTACCTTTCTGTGTTTCTGTCCAAATTAACTGCAGAGTTTGGAACTGTTCATGATATGGTTAATGAACCTAGTCAAAGAAACACTTGGAAGATTTGCTGAAAGTAACATGATTGACTTTTAAATTTTTTTTCCTAAACTGAAGGAAGTCCACCAGGGAAAATCATAAGAAACCTTTAATTTATAAGCAAATAGTATGCTAGAGTAGAACTGCAGATGGCTGCAAAATATCAAGAACTCTTTTGCATTACAGGCTTTTTTTGCTGGCACGTTTATAGCCAAAGCCCCTCGGGACCTCTTAAATAATTGAGTTAGAGGGATTGTTTTGATTGTAAAAGGGTAATAGGATATCAGAGAGGGTCAGCAGCAGATATAAACACATCCTAGAGGCAGTGGCACCTTTTATATTAGTATTGACCAGTATTGGTGGAAGTAGGATTTGTAGAGGTCAAGAACTCTATCATGAGGAGCATAAAATCCTACTAGTCCCTGATGTTTGCCCTATGAAATATGGAAGGAACCAGGAGTTACTGATTGATTGCTTAGGAAAATGGACAGGTGCTTTCCAATAGGAGGAAGACTTCCACTATCATTCTGGGCAGGAGAAGGAGGGCTCTTAACACCAGCAGGGAACATCTGATCTAAACAACAAAGAAACATGAGCCGTGGGTACCGTGGTAATTAATGTCTCATTAGTTCCTTTGCTTATTGATTTAGGCTTACTCTTTGGGCATAAGAACTGCAGAAAGACAAAATCTTATTTTGCTAGGAGGGGGGACATCAACAGCTAACACTCTCACAAGGTGTGTTAGTGTCTGGAGCCATTGACTTGTAGCCTATTGCTGGTCTTCAACTTCTGAATGGTAGGTCAACACTTCAGTAAATCCCATTCATTCAATCGGTCTACATTTATTTGAGGTCACACATCTCTTCCTCTAGGAATAACTGGTAATAAAGACCCTATTTAACCCTTTAAAACAACTTCAAAAAAGCAAGGCAAGGCAACAGAGAATCAATCTACTGCAAAAGCAGACAGCAGGACATGGGGGGGGGGATATTTATTTATTTATTTATTAGCCACTCTAGGCGGCTAACAACCATAAAAATAATATAAGACAACGAAAATAGACAATTCTAAAAGAAGAAAGCACTACATTAAATCATATAATACACAAAACAAAAAACAAAAACAGAAAAGAGGGGGGTGAAGAGGTGTATGATGGAAAGGCCTGCCGGAACAACCATGTCTTCAATTGCTTCTTGAAGACAGCCAGCGAGGGAGACCTGCGGATCACAGGAGGTCAGTTGTTCCAGAGGCGAGGAGCCACCGCCGAGAAGGCCCAATTTCTTGTCTTCTCCTTCCGGGCCTCCCTCGGCGTTAGGCTCCTCAGCCTCACCTCCTGGCTCGCGCGGGTGACACGGGTAGATCTTGGTGGGAGTAGGCGTTCCGCCAAGTATCGAGGCCCTAAACCATTTAGGGCTTTATACGTGAGCATCAACACTTTGAAATCGATGCGGAAACGGATGGGCAGCCAATGCAGAGCGGCCAGAGTGGGTGAAATATGTTGGAATTTTTTCACACCGCTGATTAATCTGGCCGCCGCATTCTGCACCACCTGTAGTTTCCGCAGCAACCCCAAAGGTAGCCCCACATAGAGCGCATTACAGTGGTCTAATCTCGAGATTACGAGCGCATGTACCAAGGTAGTGAGCGCCCCCACATCAAGGTAGGGTCGCAGCTGGGCTATCCGCCTAAGGTGAAAAAAGGCGGTACGGACCACCGACGCCACTTGGGATTCCATAGTGAGCGCCGGGTCCAGGTGGACCCCCGAGCTGCGGGGGCGCCCACCCTCAGCACCTCCGTCTTGTCCGGGTTCAGCCTATCAGGCTGATAATCATCATCCTATCATTGCTCCTTCAGCAAAATACTCCCAGACCACCAATCATATGCACAAATAAACAATTACATCATTCACCCAACAACCAATTCAAAAATAAGTAAAGCACAATTTTAAAAAGCAATGAACAAACACACACCAAGAACAACAAAAGAGAAATGCTGCAAATTGTGCCCAACCATTAACACCCCATGCAGCCCAACAGCACTCTGGCACAATCAAAGTCCACCCTTCGATCTACACACAGCATGAGAACCAAACAACCGAGACTCAAGAACTGCTGGATGGCTCAATGGTTTAGGTATCCAGCTGCAGAGCCAGATGCTGCCTCTAAATGGGCACCTGCCAGAGGAAACAGGGCTGGGAGGTACCGAACACCCGTTGGGCTGATAAATGAACCAGAGGTTCATGCCCTTCTCTAACCAAAACTACTAGAATGTGAGGAGATTTCTATGCCTTTTCTTTGAATCTAGGAAGCAACAGCAGGCAGGCCAAGCAAGCAGGAGCAAAAATAATACAATAAAGGACAAAAACAATAACAACAGAAAGAAATATAAATACAAATGAAGGGAGGAAATAACCTGAAATTGAGGGATTTTTTTTTTTTAAAAAAAAACAATAATCCTATGGAGGCACGCTGGCCTATGGAATGGTCTCCCTCAGGAGATCAGGCTGGCCTTTTCGCTCTTGCCGTTCTGCTTAGACTTGAAGACCCATCTTTTCAGGAAGGCTTTTAACAACCACAGCCGAGTCCCTGAATGCAATTTTTAAGCTAAGATCGTTTTTAATGGTTTAATTATTCAATTGTACTTTAATTAGTGTATAGATTTACTATTTTTTTTAAATGTTTAACTTATTTTTTAATCTATTCTTTTAATATGGCGAGCTGCGTTGGGCCTCCTTATTGGGCAAAAGGCAGCCTATAAATAAAACACATATATAAATAAATAAAATAAGGAAGCTCCCTGGGCTGGCAGCAGCAAAAATAATCTGGAAAAAAAAGTGGGGGGAATCCCCCGATATACTGAGGAAGAAACAAAGAGGAAAGGATCCCAAATGGGGACACAAGGCAAGCAGACAAGAAGACAGAGCTCAGCACATAGAGTGACTGCACCAAAGAGTATATGCCACTTTACCAGGTTTCAGGATGGATCCAAGCCTTCCTATAGATTCAAAATTCCAGCTCTCTCTCATTCCCTCCCCCTGTTACTTCTGCATGTTATTATTGGCTGCTGACAGTCCCCACAACACTATTGGATGAACATGAGGTTGGTAGTATATCTGTAAAGATTCTCAGTCGTCCAGGTGTGGTTATCTAGAAGTTGAGTCATGGCAACTAGACTTCTTTCTTGTTAGGTTGAAACGTTTTGCTACATTTCACACACACACACACACACCCGTAAATCAGGCATTCTCTGCCTTAAACTATATACATAGCTGAGACAGAAGCGGTCTCCACTCTCACGAGAAAGCAATGACTACGTGGCCCCAGCTTATATCAGAAAAGTTCAGTAGTAACGGAAAGATGGACTAGGTGGCCTTGGGGCTCCTACAGAATGTGAAATACAACTCTTGAACCTGTGTTGCCCAAACCTATATCCAACAGGATATAAGCCCTGTTGAATTACTATCTAAGAATCACAAATAGGAAAACTCTGTTGAAGGAGTCTTCGCCCCCACCCCCCAGACACACACACAAACAGGAGGTTCTGCAGGAATTGAGGAATCGCAGCCATAGCAAACCCATGATATATGGTCTCCAATATTAATTGCATTTGAATTTTAACAGTTGGAGAACAGATGCTCCAGAGCACGATGGGGAAAGCAATACAGCATGCCGCCTGAATGTTGTTGTGCCTTAGAGTGGGACAGCGTAATTAATTTTGTTTCCCAGAAGTTAACAGATAACTTCCAAATTTGAAATTATTCCACTGCTGCAGAAAATGAACGACGTCAAAAGCTCTGCCTCAGCGGTTTCCACGGGGAGGGAGCCAAGGCGATCCTTGAGTACGTCTGCTTCTGTTGTAGCATCAGATTTCCTGGGTCCCAATTTTCCTCAGAGGAAAAGGGGACCTAATTCTCATTTCATGCTGACTTATGGGCCAACTTCTGTGATAGCAGTGCAGAATCATTTCCTTTCTCCCTATATGATTTGAGTTAGAGTGGCTGGGGTTATTATTATTTATTTATTATTTATTTAATTTATATGCCGCCCACACTACCCAGAAGTTGCTTTATGTAGTCTCCCAGGCAAGTAACTGTGTGGCTTTCTTCCCTATTTGAGTCTATTTTCTGCTATATTGGTTCTTCAGAGGTTTTTTGACACCAACTCCCATCAGCCCTAGCCTTTCTGGCTAGGGCTGAGGTATGAGGGAAACTGTAACTCATCAGTGTCTGGAGGGACACAGCTTCTCCACTCCTCCAGTAAAGGGTACTGGGCTACTAGGGCGATGTGTGTTTTTACTTAAACATCTCCTAACACTATTAGATCTTCACATTGGCTTTCCAGTGATTCCCAACCTACAGTGTCCAGATGTGCTGGCCCAGATTTCTGAGAGTTGCAGTCCAAGAACATCTGGGACCCAAGGTTGGGAACCACTGCCCTAGATGTGGAACAGAGGTGCATCTGACAGTGGTAGGAATCTGGGCTCTTCCAAATGTTTTCCTACCCCATTTCTGTCAGATCCTGCAAACATGTCCAGTGGTCAGAGATGACAGGAGATAGAGTCAAAAGATGTAGGAAGAGTAGTATATTCTTTACTCAGGTGGAATAGATTGGCAATGGCAGGCAAGAATGAGAACTTTCCTGCCACTGCTCATCCTTGCAACTTTGGGGGCATATTAGTCATGTCCCAGTCATTCATGTGAAACAAAAGAGAGGGCTCTCACTGATGGCTATAATTTTTCATAAGCTCCCACTGCACTGTGGAACAGATCTTGGACTCCTCTGCTACTCTTGCAGGTCAGTTCTGCAGCAGATACCCCTGGGTTCCTCCTCCTCCTCGTCATCATCATCACCATCGTCTTACAATTCTAGAACTGCAAGGGATCCTATGGATCATCAAACCCAGCCTCTGTCAAGTAGAGAAAGGTTTTCCTTGGGAGAGGAAACATCCATCTGAGGCTATATGGACACTCCTTCCTGCTTCTTTGTCTCTTGCATTGGGTCCTTGCCATTGGGAAGGAGAAATAAAGTAAATGTTACATCTGTTTTTTCTAGCTAACAGACACATCTGCAATGAACTACAAAACTAACATGCAGGTTAGTTTTGCAGTGATCCCAGAAACAGGATTTGATGGTTTTGTGACTGCAACCCTTCATGTAAACAACAGGAAGTCTCACCCACGTATGCCAGATCAGGTTCCAACAGTGCCACTAAAACATAAATTTGAAGAAAACAAGCTTGACCCCCACCATCAGAGTACCTCTTCAATATATTTCTGTAACTTATAGCCACCTACTCTAGTTTTTTTCTTTCTTTTCATAAAAGGTGACCTGCAGAAACATACTGGTTTGATTTCCCCCCAAAGCACCCTGCAGTTCTTTTAAAGAACAAAGATATAGGATGGTGGAAACATATAAAAGGGGAAAAAATAAAACATTGTTAATCCGCTGATCCAATGGAGCCTTGAGCTGTTGGAGGTATTGTTGGGTACAAATCACAAAGACGTTTCTTCTCTCTTAGGTGATGGGTTTTCTTGTACTGGTATGTTTTCCTAGACAAACCAAATGCTGTTACCTCCTAGGGCAGTGGTTGGTTCCCAAGCTTGGGTAACTCAAGAGTTCTTCAAATGCAACTTCCAGAAACCCCAGCCAGGAGAGTTCAGGATGAGGGTTTCTGGGAATTGCAATACAAGAACACCTGGATTACCCAAGGTTGGGAACTGCTGTTCTAGGGCCATGCCTTCTATGGGCTGTATTACAGATGTATTTCAGTGCAAACACATTTATCTAAGACAGAGGTGAGGTCCCGCAGCCCTCCAAATGTTGTCCCATGAGCTCTATCCAACATGCCCAGTGGCCAGGATTGATAGTGTCTAGAGCCCAACAACTTGGCACATATTGGTTACAAAGTGATTACATCTGATGGTCTGCTCCTTTGGGATGTCATTTCCATGTCTATCCCACGATCATACTCAGAGGAGAAATGACAAAGTAGCCCCTTATTTCCTACACCTGAAGAATTGAGCTACACTCCATCAAAACAATGGCCAAATAAAAGTGACCTGTCTTTAAGGGGCTACATGATCTGTGATGTTGCAGCCTCAGAGTCACAGAGCTGGCCCCTTGGAAATCTCAGAAAAGAGGCTCTAGAGATCTGTCATCCCTCCCTCACTTTGTAAATAAATCAGGTGGGAAGGCTTTTGAGGCTGTGTGGACTAGTCATACTCTGTATTGCTAAAGTCCACTAAAATAGGCAGGGAGCAGAAACATTTCCCTACTGTCTACATGTCTAAGTGTTATGGAAAAGGAAGAACCTAATGGGTTTGGGTCTCCCATTTTGTGATGAGGACTTTGATGTGGAGATGAGATATCATGTCAACCATCATGTCAAAAGCTTTAGCTTTTGAAGGAATGGTTGAGGATGTTTTTGCTTTCCTTACAGCCAAATTCTGCTGGAGAAAGAAGGATCTGCCTGTCTCTACCCCATGTTACTTTCACATGTTTTTAGCCTGTAATTCCAATGTGATTTATCAATATGTGATTTAGAAAATTCCACTCAAAATTACCTGGTTGAGCTATGTTTGAATAGGTGTCTGCCTTTCCAGATATATCTCTAAAAGTGCTTTTCTGTACATTTAAATTGCCAAGAACTATGTTGCAGTATTTCAAGAAGTATCAAATCTGGGGATTATTTAGATTCAGATGCAACCATTTTTCCGAATACTCCTAGTATTTATTTATTTATTTATTTATTTATTTTATTTATATGCCGCCCACTCTACCCAGAGGTCTCTGGGCGGCTTACAATAATTAAAATTCAATACAATAAGATGATTAAAATACAATTATAATACAATTAAAATACAATTAAAATTGCCATCATCAGGACCCACAGTTGTTATTTCAATTAAAAGCCTTCTGGAACAGGAAGGTTTTGACCTGGCGCCGAAATGTCATCAACGTCGGCGCCAGACGGATTTCAGTTGGGAGGGCGTTCCATAGTCTGGGGGCAGCTGCCGAAAAGGCCCTTTGTCTACAAGCCATCCCTCTTACCTCTTTGAGGGATGGCTCTTTCAAAAGGGCCCCCTGGCTAGATCTTAACTGCCGGGTAGGCTCATATGGAAGGAGGCGGTCCTTCAAGTATCCAGGGCCCAAGCCGTTTAGGGCTTTATATGTCAAAACAAGCACTTTGAATTGGGCTCGGGCAGCAACTGGTAACCAATGTAAATTGAACAGAATTGGCTTGATGTGATCTCTAGCGGCTCCACCACTCACCAGCCGCGCAGCTCGATTCTGGACCAGTTGCAGTCGCCGGACCGTCTTCAAAGGCAGCCCCACATAGAGCGCATTGCAATAATCTATACGAGATGTTACCAGTGCGTGTGTAACTGTCATGAGACTCCGCTCGTCCAGGTAGGGCCGCAGCTGGTATAATTTCCGCAGCTGAAGGAAGGCGCCTCTGGCCACCGAGTCCACCTGGGCTTCCAAAGTTAGACTGGGGTCCAGGAGCACCCCCAGGCTGCGGACCCTGTCCCTTAGGGGGAGTGTAACCCCATTCAGGGCAGGGAAATGGCCCTCCAACCTGTCCGGCGAAGCACCCACTAACAGCACTTCCGTCTTGTCTGGATTGAGTTTCAATTTATTAACCCTCATCCAGTCCATTATCAGGTCCAGACACGAGTTCAGCACAGAAACCGCCTCACCTGGATTGGTGGAAAACGAGAGGTAGAGCTGAGTGTCGTCAGCATATTGCTGACTCCTCAGCCCAAACCTCCTGATGACCTCTCCCAGCGGTTTCATGTAGATGTTAAACAGCATGGGGGACAGTATCGAGCCCTGAGGAACCCCATGACATAAATGCCATGGGGCAGAGCAACTGTCCCCCAGCACCACCTTCTGGACACGGTCAGCTAGGAAGGAGCGGAACCACCGTAAAACAGTGCCCCCAACTCCCAACCCAGCCAGCCTATCCAGAAGGACACCATGGTCGATGGTGTCGAAAGCCGCTGAGAGGTCCAGGAGTATCAACAGGGTCACACTCCCCCTGTCTCTCTCCCGGCAAAGGTCATCATACAGGGCGACCAAGGCTGTCTCTGTACCAAAACCCGGCCTGAAACCCGATTGAAATGGATCCAGAAAATCCGTTTCATCCAGCAGCGCCTGGAGTTGCCCGGCCACAACCCGCTCCAACACCTTGCCCAAATAAGGGAGGTTCGCCACTGGTCGGTAGTTGACCACCAGCCTTGGGTCCAGGTTAGGCTTTTTAAGGAGTGGTCGAATTACCGCCTCTTTCAAGGCGGTAGGGACCACTCCCTCTCTCAGAGAGGCGTTCACGGCCTCCTGGACCCAAGTGCGAACCCCCCTGGCAGATCTTCCAATTAGCCAAGATGGGCAAGGGTCGAGCGGCGTGGTGGTAGAACGGACAGATCCAAGCACCCTGTCCACATCCTCGGGTCTCAACAATTGAAACTCATCCATTAAAGTTTGACCTAAGCACGGCACACTGGACACATCTTCCGATTTTGCAGTAACAGTGGAGTCCAGCCCACTGCGAATCTGAGCGATTTTTTCCTCAAAATGAATAGCAAACTCATCACAGCGAGCTGATGAGCAGTCCGGGACCTCCACCAGGTTTCCCGGTTGAAGAAGATCCCGGACCACCCGAAACAGCTCTGCTGGACGATATTCTGAGGAAGCAATGCGGCTGGAGAAATATTGCCGTTTCGCCAGCCGTATTGCCACGAAATAGGCCCGATAATGGGCTCTAAGTCGTGTTCGATCGGATTCCCAGCGGGACTTCCTCCACCTGCGCTCTAGCCGTCTCCCCTCTCGCTTCATCGCCCGCAGTTCAGAAGTATACCAAGGAGCTGTCTGGGCTCGGCGAGCAGGGAGAGGGCGCTTAGGCGCAATCGTGTCAACCGCCCGGGTCATCTCCCTATTCCATAGGGTGACCTGAGCTTCGACAGGAGCGCCGACCATATCAGACGGATAATCCCCCAGAGCATTCAGGAAACCATCCGGATCCATTAGTCTCCGGGGGCGGATCATCTTAATCGATCCCCCACCCTTGCAGAGGGAAGAAGAAGCTAATAGACTGAACTTGACCAGGAAGTGGTCTGACCATGACAATGGGGTCACAACCAGCCCCTCCACATCCAAATCACCACCTTCCAGTCCCGTTGAGAAAACCAGGTCCAAGGTATGGCCCTTCTCATGTGTCGGGCCGATGACACATTGAGACAGCCCCATGGTTGTCATGGCGGCCATGAAGTCCTGAGCCGCCCCAGTCAAGGCAGCCTCGGCATGGATGTTGAAGTCTCCCAGCACCAACAGCCTGGGAGTCCTCAACACCAGGTCCGAGACAACCTCCGTCAGCTCAGGTAGGGAGACCGTTGGTACGCAGCAGGGTGGGCGGTACACCAACAGAATCCCTAATCTGTCTCGTAAGCCCAACACACAATACAGGCCCTCAAGACCTCCTCTCAAAGGGACAGGAAGCCTGGTCAAGGAGATAGAACTCCTATAGACTATAGCAACTCCCCCTCCCCGACCCTCCGAGCGACACTGGTGCTGGACTGAGTACCCAGGAGGACACAGCTGGGAGAGGGGGACACCACCTTCCTCTCCCACCCAGGTCTCAGTAATGCACGCCAGGTCAGCCCCCTCATCCAGAATTACATCATGGATGAGGGCAGTTTTATTTTGTACTGACCTGGCGTTCATCAACAGCACCGTGTGGCTCGAGGGTTTGCTGATATGGTCGCCTGATACCATTTGGTTGGAGGTAGGACTAGAAGAGGGGATAGATGTAAGATATCTAACCTCTCTTCTCCCACGCGGGCGTGTTCTACCCCCACCGCCATTCCTTCCCCTACCCAGCACCACCTCAATGGCTGCCCCCTCCAACGCCCTCCCCCCTTCCTGTTCCATCAGGTCCACTGTGGGTCTTTATACAACCTGATGGCAATTAATAATACTAACAGTTAAAACAAACAAGAACAAACCCACACCCCTTCTAATGCCCCTTCTCCCCTCCCAGCCAGGTGGCTGGTGTTAAGGAAGGGGTGGCGTGGCCCAAAGCAGCAGCAGCAGCAGGGTCCCGGTCCTGAAGGGTAGGGGGAGTGCAGGCCAGAAACACTCCCAGACACTGTCTCTCACCCAGTGCCTGGGGACGGCAGATGTTACCAGCAACTCCCCCGAAGACAGGAACGTTGCTCTCAGAGAGCCCTGGCACCGGCTTCTTGCTTTTAAAGCTTCCCTCCCCTCCCAGCCAGGTGGCTGGTGTTGAGGAAGGGGTGGGTTTGCCCAAAGCAGCAGCAGCAGCAGCAGCAGGGTCCCGGTCCTGAAGGGTAGGGGGAGTGCAGGCCAGAAACACTCCCAGACACTGTCTCTCACCCAGTGCCTGGGGACGGCAGATGTTACCAGCAACTCCCCCGAAGACAGGAACGTTGCTCTCAGAGAGCCCTGGCACCGGCTTCTTGCTTTTAAAGCTTCCCTCCCCTCCCAGCCAGGTGGCTGGTGTTGAGGAAGGGGTGGGTTTGCCCAAAGCAGCAGCAGCAGCAGCAACAGGGTCCCGGTCCTGAAGGGTAGGGGGAGTGCAGGCCAGAAACACTCCCAGACACTGTCTCTCACCCAGTGCCTGGGGACGGCAGATGTTACCAGCAACTCCCCCGAAGACAGGAACGTTGCTCTCAGAGAGCCCTGGCACCGGCTTCTTGCTTTTAAAGCTTCCCTCCCCTCCCAGCCAGGTGGCTGGTGTTGAGGAAGGGGTGGGTTTGCCCAAAGCAGCAGCAGCAGCAGCAACAGGGTCCCGGTCCTGAAGGGTAGGGGGAGTGCAGGCCAGAAACACTCCCAGACACTGTCTCTCACCCAGTGCCTGGGGACGGCAGATGTTACCAGCAACTCCCCCGAAGACAGGAACGTTGCTCTCAGAGAGCCCTGGCACCGGCTTCTTGCTTTTAAAGCTTCCCTCCCCTCCCAGCCAGGTGGCTGGTGTTGAGGAAGGGGTGGGTTTGCCCAAAGCAGCAGCAGCAGCAGCAACAGGGTCCCGGTCCTGAAGGGTAGGGGGAGTGCAGGCCAGAAACACTCCCAGACACTGTCTCTCACCCAGTGCCTGGGGACGGCAGATGTTACCAGCAACTCCCCCGAAGACAGGAACGTTGCTCTCAGAGAGCCCTGGCACCGGCTTCTTGCTTTTAAAGCTTCCCTCCCCTCCCAGCCAGGTGGCTGGTGTTGAGGAAGGGGTGGGTTTGCCCAAAGCAGCAGCAGCAGCAGCAACAGGGTCCCGGTCCTGAAGGGTAGGGGGAGTGCAGGCCAGAAACACTCCCAGACACTGTCTCTCACCCAGTGCCTGGGGACGGCAGATGTTACCAGCAACTCCCCCGAAGACAGGAACGTTGAATGTTTTGTAGAAATCAGACGGATTTTTTTTCTGGATGGCTTCAGAACTATCCTGGTCTTACCATAGTTTGCTACAGATGGTACGTCCTCAGCTAGAGTGAGTTCCTGAAAGTTAGACAAAATCAGTATACAATCTCAAGGCACTGATAAAGTGTATTACAAGTTAATTTTAGAATAGGAGTGGGTGAACCTGTCAAATTTGAGCTTATCAAAGTCCTTGGTTGCCCATCAACAAGCTCAATCCAGCTTTGCCCACATCAGAGCATGACCCTCCTGGCTTGCTCAGAAAAATGTCTGCGTATTTCCAATCCATTGACTTTTTTTTCATAATATATGCATGATTCCTCTGTGTTTCATAAATCTATGCATTTCAAAACAGACTTTTCCATGGAGATATGAGCTTTTGTTCTTATTTTCAGATGTGTACCTTCTTGGATACACAGTTCAAATGGACGAATCCATCTCTTAATTTATTTATTTATTTATTTATTTATTTAATTTATACCCCGCCTATCTGGCCCACCGGACCACTCTAGGCGGCTTCCAAATATAAAATCAAATAATAAAACATAGACAAATACATAATAATCAAACAAGAACAGCAGTAAAGATAAAAAGGAAAAGTAAGAAAAAATCAAGAGTTGGCTGGAGGGAAGGCCTGAATAAACAGCCATGTTTTTAATTGGGTTTTAAAGGTGCCCAGCGTGGGGGCCGCGCGAATCGCCGGAGGGAGATTGTTCCAGAGGCGAGGAGCCACCGCCGAGAAGGCCCGGTTTCGTGTCTTCTCCTTCCGGGCCTCTCTCAGCGTCAGGCTCCTCAGCCTCACCTCCTGACTCGCGCGGGTGATCCGGGTAGACCTTGGTGGGAGGACGCGTTCCGCCAAATATCGAGGTCCTAAACCGTTTAGGGCCTTATACGTAAGCATTAAAACTTTGAAGTTGACACGGAAACAGATGGGCAGCCAATGCAATGCGGCCAGCGTTGGAGAGATGTGTTGATATTTTCTCACTCCTGTAAGGAGCCTGGCCGCCGCATTCTGCACCACCTGAAGTTTCCGTGTCAGCCTCAAAGGCAGCCCCACGTAGAGCGCGTTACAGTGATCTAATCTTGAGATTACGAGCGCATGCACCAAGGTAGTGAGCGCCCCCATGTCAAGATAGGGTCGCAGCCGGGCAATCCGCCAAAGATGGAAAAATGCGGTGCGGACTACCGATGCCACCTGAGTTTCCATGGTGAGCGTCGGGTCCAAATATATGCCGAGGCTGCGGACCCCACTCTTCGCGGCCAAGGTGGTCCCCCCAAATGTGAGAGAGCCACCCAAGCCACCTACCATGGGGGCACCCACCCTCAGAACTTCCGTCTTATCCGGATTCAGCCTCAGTCCGTTCTCCTGCATCCATTGCAGTACGGCCCCCAGGCAACGCTGAAGGGAAAGGACAGCATCACCTGCAGTTGGTGAAAAGGAGATGTAGAGCTGGGTGTCATCGGCATATTGATGACACAAAGCCCCACATCCCCTAATGATCCCACCCAGCGGCCTCATATAGATGTTAAACAGCATTGGGGAGATAATCGACCCCTGTGGAACCCCACAATTGAGACTCCACGGGGCCGAGACGCTCTCCCCAAGCTGAACTCTCTGGGGACGGTCCCCCAAGAAGGAACGGAGCCAGGCAAGTGCCAAGCCACCAATTCCCAACTCAGAGAGCCTCCCTAGGAGGATACCGTGGTCGACGGTATCAAAGGCCGCCGAGATGTCGAGGAGGACCAGCAGGGAGATTTTGCCACTGTCGGCCTCCCTCAGCAGGTCATCGTACAGGGCGACCAATGCCGTCTCAGTACCGTGGCGCGGCCTGAAGCCCGACTGAAATGGATCCAGGGCATCCGTTTCGTCCAGGTGAGCCTGGAGCTGATCGGCCACCACCCTCTCAACCACTTTGCTCATGAAAGAAACATTGGCGACAGGCCTATAATTGCCAATTTCGTCCGCCGCCAAACTAGGTTTCTTTCTTATGGGCCTAATGAGTGTCTCCTTGAGGGCGGATGGAAATCTACCCTCAAGGAAAGACTCATTTATTATTACTGTGGCCCATTCTGTTGTTATCGGCCTGGCTGCTTTGATTAACCAGGCCGGGCAAGGGTCCAAGGAGGAGGTGGTGGCTCGGCAGCGGTCAAGCACCCTGGAAACGGAATCAGGCGTTACAGGCTGAAAAGAATCGAAAGTCACTGGGTAAGATGGAGCGCTGGACATCTCTGCTCGACTCACTGTTTTTAAAAACGGAGAGAGCTCCCGGCGGATGGCCTCCACTTTAGATTTAAAAAAGGCTGCAAACTGGTCAGGGGAAAAACTAGGGGGAGGCCTATCACCTGAACCAGTTCCAGATAGGTCGCGCACTATACGGAATAACTCCGCCTGCTGGTTGGACGCTTCGCTTATCCGGTTAGCGAAGAATGATCTACATGCAGCCTTTACCTTAGTCAGGTAAAGGTTAGTTGCGACCCTGACAGCTGTCCAATTGTAATCCGTCGGGTTCTTCCTCCACCTACGCTCTAGCCTTCTCCTATGTCGCTTCATCGCTCGGAGCTCCTGGTTAAACCAGGGCGCAGGCCGAGCTCTGAGCCGGAGAGGGCGTTTAGGTGCGATCGTGTCTATAGCCCTAGTGGCAGCGATGGACCAGCTGTCAACCAGAGCCTCGACAGGAGCGCCAGCCAGGTCAGCTGGAACACCTCTCATGGCCTCCTGGAATCCAACAGGATCCAGTAGCCTTCGAGGTCGGACCATAGAAATAGGTCCTTGCTCCCTGCGAGGGGGGAGTGCCACTGAGAGGTTGCATTTTATTAGGTGGTGATCTGACCATGACAATGGGACCAACTCGAGGTCAGTCACCACCAGACCACACTCGCTCCAGTTGGTGGAAAAAACCAGGTCTAACGTATGGCCACCCACGTGGGTGGGGCTGATAACATGTTGGGACATGTTCAAGGAAGCCATGGTTTCCAAGAACTCAAGAGCTGGCCCTGTGGTCTCTGCCCCAGCATGCACGTTGAAATCACCCAAGACCAAAAGCCTCGGGGATCCCAACAATGCCGCGGAGACAAAGTCGGCCAGCTCCGGTAGGGAAGTGGCTGGGTCGCAGGGAGCGCGGTAACCCAGCAAAATCCCAATACCATCCCTAGCCCCTATCGACACATGGAGTGCCTCTAGACCTGGCTTTACCACCGAGGAGCGCCTAGTAACCTCTAAGTTGGATTTGTAGACAATGGCTACTCCCCCGCCCCGCCCCTCCAGTCTACCCTGGTGCTGGACAGCATAACCAGGTGGGCAGATGAGAGCCAGAGGAGGACCCCCCTCCCCATTAATCCACGTCTCGGTTATGCATGCCACGTCTGCATCCTCCTCCAGGATAAGGTCGTAAATCACCTGGGTTTTGTTGGCGACAGACCTGGCATTCAACAGTACCAGATTTAGAGTGGAGGGCTGGCTGATCCGGCTACCTCGATATTGGGGTTTGGTCACAGTCTCAGAACAATGAACAGCTTTCAAACATCTGTCCATCGTTCTTCTGACACGAGTAGGGACTGTGTCAACGCCATATCTCCCTCTACCCGTGATCACAGGGATGTTAAAAGACCCCCTGCTGGGTGAACAGGCCTTCCACTCCATATCCAAGAGAAAGAAAAAGAAAAATAGAGACCAATTAACCTAAATTAATAAACCAAACAAACTTAGATACAAAGCAGGTACATGAATCAAATATATGCAATAAAACAGGAAAATTACAAAAAATAAAAATAAAAATCCCAAAATTATGAACACCCTGTGTAACATTAAAATAAATTATTGAAAAATCACATACTAAAGCCCCATATATAATCCTGATCCTCCCTCCTCCTCTACACAACCTTGTCCATTCAACAATGTCTGTTTCGATGTTATTTTGAATATTGGTGTTAAAGATGATGTTGAAGGAGGAGTAAGAGTATTACTCGTGGAGGTGAGCCAAGTTGTTTCAGTCGCTGGCCTTTGTCTCTTAACACATCCTGGCCTTGGAAAGGTATATATTTTCGCTCGTGTGATGTGTTCAGTCTCAGGAGGTGTGAATGGGGTGTTTTCCTGTCAAAATGCAAATTCAAACCATCTCTCACCTACCACTAATTTAGATTCCCTTTTCTTTAGCATTAAATTAATCATTTAATTAATTAATTGTTCGAAATTTTTCTTGAACTTGTTATCCTTTATGTTGTAAGCCGCCTAGAGTGTTCGAAATGACTAGATAGGCGTGGTATAAATACAATAAATAAATAAATAAATAAATATCGTATTTGCCGGCATACAAGACGAATTTTTTGGCCCAAAAAGCATGCCTCCAAGTGGGGGGGTCGTCTTGTACGCCGGGTGCACTTCATTTGGGCCAGGAAGGAGCCGCCGGCGGGGAGGAAGGCAGGTGAAAGGCAGGCAGGTGGGCAGGCAGGCAGTCGGTCGAGATGGAGGCAGTCACTCGCCTGCCACCTGCCTGCTTCCCCTCCTCCTCCTCCTCCTCCCACCACCCACCCAGCCTCTTCCCCTCTTCCTCACCCTCTCGCTGCTTGAACCAGCTGGCGTGCGTGCGCTCACCCACCACCACCCGCTTCCCCTCTTCCTCCTCCTACTCCTTCCACCACCGACCCAGCCTCTTCTCCTCTTCCTCACCCTCTTGCTGTTTTAGCCAGCTGGCGCATGCGCTTGCCCGCCACATGCCCACTTCCCCTCTTCCTCCTCCTCCTCCTCCCACCGCCCACCCAGCCTCTTCCCCTCTTCCTCGCCCTCTCGCTGCTTGAGCCAGCTGGCGCTTGCATGCTCTTCCCCTCTTCCTCGCCCTCCTCCCCACCGGCCATGAACTTCCAGGGCGGGCCTGGGCAGAGCCCCGGGCAGCCGGCGCCAGCGCTGCAGCAGAGCCGTCCCCTCTATATTTTGAGTGGAAATGTTGGGGGGTCGTCTTATACGGCCAGTCGCCTTGTAAGGTGGCAGATACGGTACTTTAATCTCATGATTGAAGATGGGCACTAACTGCCAGTTCAGCAGTTCATAATGGCCCGTTCTTTGGATACATAGGTGTTCTGCAGTGTCCAGGCTTCCCTCCCTGCCTCCTCCAGCAGGCACCCACTCAGAGGAAGAGGTCTGGCAGGGAAACAAAGGTGGCTGCCTCTGAGTGGGCTCTCACCAGAGGAGGCAGGAAAAAGAAGCTAGGGTGCCCATGTCACATTTGTGCATTTGAAGAATGAACCATTTATGGCAGTTTGTGCCTGTCTCTACTCATGATGTGAAGTAGTGCTGGGAAAGTGTACTTTGTACTGAGTTTGAGATACACGGCTGCTGATGGCAGAAATGGCATGGGGCTGCCATTTTTGAGGAGTAGTGGTGTAGCCAACTGTAGTGCTTCTGTGGAAAAACCGAAAGATAAACAAATCAACAAAACCTACATTGACATATATTCTTCCAAGAGTGCTATTAGATCCATGCCCAGTTTTTTAAAAATGTTTCATGTTAGTTCATGGAAACTCTTGAGGGAAAAGAAAATATTATTCCCTTCGTTTAAAAATAGAGCTTTCAAGAAAGGGAACACTTGAACAGGGCATAGCAGCCAGAGTATCTCTGTTCCAGCTCAGTTAAAATCTAGTGTATGTGGTTATTCATAACAGCAGGCAGCTTATAATGAATGGCCTATTAAGCAATTGTAATACATCAGCAACTGATATAATTGCATTTCCTTTTATTTGTAAACTGCCCTTCTTTAATTGGAAATAGCCTCTTGAACATGCCCAGAAACTTAGATCTCTTGTCTTGTTGCTATTAACAGCTTCTCAAATAGTAACAGCATAAGATTAGCAAACATCAGAAAATGCTCTGCATATTTGATTTGGCGTCTATAGTCCCCCATTCATAATTTATAAAATGTGGCTGAAACATTTATTAAACGTAGACAGCTAGCTTTATTTTGCAACCAGTGTGGATTAGAAATGTAATACAATAAGCTCCTTCTGGTGTGTCACTGCCTTCTCTGAAGATGAGTTCATTGGTGAACTGCTCCTCCAACAGTTGTCATATAACAATGTCCATCATGTATTATCAGATACAGATAAAAGCATCTCAGTTTTCCCCATTCATCATGTGTGGCATGTGTCAGGAAAAACAGCAAGACATTTATCAGACATGTTTCAGCCGGTGTGATGCTCCACTGCACATGAGACAAAATTGCTAGAACAGTTTTGTTTTTAATGAAGAACCACATATTCAAAGGAAAGACCTCTTCAGATGTATGAAGGAGGCAATAGTAAGATAATTGCTAAAAAAGTCCTCCTTGGATCCCACTATACTGAATAATTACCAGCCAGTATCTAATATTCCATTCTTGATCAAGGTGCTGGAAGCGGTTGTAGCTTCTCAGCTTCAGGGGTTCCTGGATGAGATGGAGGATCTTGATCCCTTTCAATCTACCAACCTCATGTTCATCATTGGTGGATCACCTACGCTGGGAACGAGAGAAGGGAAGTATATCCTTACTGGTTCTGCTGGACCTCTCAGCAGCTTTCAATATCATTGACCATGGTATCCTTCTGTCTTGTTTGTCTGGGATGGGACTTGGATGCACTGTTATATGGTGGCTCCACTCCTTCCAGGAGAAAGGAACGTAGATGATGCTACTGGGAGACGCCTGTCCAACATCCTGGCTGTTGGCCTGCAGGTTTCTACTTTACCCTCTGTGTTATTTAACATCTACCACTAGGAGAGGTTGCCCAGAGTTCAGTGTCACCAGTATGCTGATGACACCCAACTCTATCTCTTCTTGCCATCTAAGTCTGAGGAAACTGTTTTGGCTCTAGATCAGTGTCTGATGTCATTAATGAACTGGTTGAAGATGAATAAACTGAAACTTAATCCAGACAAGATAGAGGTCCTCCTTCTGATTCGAAAGGCAGTTCAAGGAATCGGAATTCAGCCTGTGCTGAGTAGGGTTGTACTCCTTCTGAAAATACAGTTGCACAGCTTAGGGGAGCTCCTGAATTCATCTCTGAGTCTGGACGCCCAGGCTTTGGTGGTGGCCAGGAGTGCCTTTGCATAATTAAAACTAGTGCAGTTAGCTGCACCCATTCCTAGAAAGGTCTGATCTGGTCACAGATCAACAACCCCTCCACCCCCCACCCCTACCCCCACCGCACCCCCAGGTTACAGCAGCTTCACTGGCTGTCAATCCATTTCTGGGCACAATTCAAAGTGCTGGTTCTAACCTAGGTTTTGTAGCTAGTTACTTCCATGTTTGAGGTTGTTGATGCATATACACCATCACTGAATCACATTTTGTTGTGTTTTATTTTGTTGGAAATTAATTCAGAACATGAAGGATGAAACTGAACTTCACTGAGGAAGAGTGAATTTTGAGCTCAGTTTCCTGCATGTCTCTTAATTCCATTTTCTGTTCTTTTTCCAGATTTCCTTGAGTTGTGAGAACTTTGCTTTTTTCCCCTCTCCCTGCATTGAAATTGACATGCATAAACTTTTAAAACACATTTAACATGCAGATATATTTTGCACAATTTGTCTAATGGATACATTATTTTTATTTTTATTTTAGACATATCCCACCCACTGATTTATGTAGGGACCTTGCCCAGACAGAGCAGCACCCCCCCTCTTCTATTTGTGTCTTTTGCACAACTGAAGTCACAACAGAGTGTCAGGGCTAGCACACTCCCCTCATAGCCTGCACTGTCCACATGTTTCCCACATGACTGAAGAAGGGTATTTGGAAAATGTTATGAACAATAGATGGCTGTTTTATGGATATTCTAGAACCAGTGATTGAATCCAGGGGAACTGGACAGACATTTCATTGTATTCCACTGATATTTCATCACTGTGCCTCTTCATCAAGAAGTACAGAAAAATGTTTGGCTATCTATGATTTTTTTTGAGAAATCTACCTCATGCTGCTTTTCAGAACTCTGCCTTTAAAAAAAATTACCCACAGAGAAGCATCACAGTTCTGTGGAAACGTGAATGAAGGGCAAGGAGCAATCAATGGAATTAAAATGGAGTAAGCAACAAAATAGCAGGATCAATTCTCATTAACTCTTTACCCAGTCATAACGCTAGTGTGGCAAGAGGACTTCCAGAATGAAGTTAATTTTTAATGTATTGTTGGTGCAGAGCAGTTGGGAAAGTTGACAGAATGACATGCCAACGTGCCCATCTAGATTTTCTTTGTGCCCATTACTGGATTAGATTAGGAAAAAAAAAGAGTTTGCTACCCAATTGCAATTACTGCCTCCACTAAGGTAGAGGGGACTTTCACATGTTGGACACAATTCCTAGTTCTTTCTTCTCAGAAACTTTTAGATTGTAAAAAATTGTGTCTTTTTTAAGGCAGAAAAAGAGATTTTTCTCCTCACTCCTCCCACTCCAGTTTCTAACACTTCTATGAGCGTGATTGGGATGATGAGCCCTCCACCCCCACCTCATGTCAACTCCATCATCCCACTAATGGGATTCAGAAACCTACACAGCTTGCTCACAAGGCACAGGCAAGATTAACGAGGTGTCGTCTTTTTCATATTGCTCCAAATTTCTCTCTCTCCTTTTTTTTTAAGATAGTGCAGTCTAGATTGATTTGTGGCCTTTGCCCGTTTCCATACATCTTGACTTTGACAGCCATTTTCTTTTTATGAGCTTGGCTTTCATGTGCCTCGGCAAGTTTAAGTTGTGTTGCTGTTTACTTTGGCTTCGTCACCCCTGCGGATGGGAAAGTGGCTTTTGGGTTGGAGCACAGAGCTCGCATAGCTTGTGGAAAAAGAGTTGCCTACAGGTTGTTTCTGGAAAAGCCCTGGAGTAATAAATAAAATGAGCCTTGCTTATTGGTATATTTAACCAGTATACCAATATCTGTATATTTAACAGGGCTAGCTGGATAGCTCCATGATTTATATATCTGGCTGTGAAGCCAAAGGTTGGGAGTTCATTTCCTCACAAGGACTCCCAGAGAAAAGCCAGCCTATATAGTCAAGAGCAAGCTGCACAGTTCCAGGGCACCTCAGAAGGAGGGAATAGAGAATGTCCTTGGAGTATTCTTTACCTAAAAGCCTAAAAAGTGTCACCACCAATCAGAACTGACTTTGACGGCACATGATTATTATTGTATTTAGGAGAGATTCATCAGTGTATTTCATTTTCTCTGCTTCACGGGTGAGAGAAAGAAGGGGTGGGTGATGCTGAATTTACACGCTTCCAGAGCTTCCAGTGCGAAGATGGGGCAAAACAATCACTGGAAAATGCAGAAAGTGAACAAAATGAAACTGCAGACTATGGTCTCTAATCAAACTGTGGTTTGTGTGTTATGTTTGAATACATGTTCATTATTATAAGTGTCTGTGTCATATTGGAGACCAAAGTGGAGATCTTTTCCCATTCCAACTTTTGCAGTTATGTGAGATTAATTCAAGGGCCCTAGCTGAACATTCCTATCATCAGCAGTTGAATAAGAGAGGCATTTTATTTCTCCAGTGAAGGATGGAAGGGCTGAAGGAGAAATTTGCTGCACTGAGTTCCCTCCTCCCCAGACATAACTGATCAACGGTGCCACCGTCTTCAGAGACAGTTGGGCCAGCCACTGTCTCTGAAGATGGTGGAAATGCAGGAGGAAGAGGAGGAGGTGGCAGGACCCAAGTACAGAGGCCATGAGAGCAGTGGGAAGGGGGCGGGGTATCCATTTTGCCAAACTAAAATGAAGTGCCAAGCAGAATAAACTTTGGCACTTTGTTTTGTTTGGGCAAAATGGCTTGCATGAACTGAACTACAAACGTAACCATGAATCAGCCTGATTTATTTGAAAAATTAAAATGTAAGGAAAAATGTAAAGCCCAGTCCTTGTTCCATTAAAACAAACACACACAGAGAGAGCTAGTCCATCATAAGAAAGAACTGCCATATCTGCCAAACCAGATATACAGTGGTGCCTCGCATAGTGACATTAATCCGTGCAGCAAAAATAGCTGCTAAGCGATTTCGTCACTATGCGATTTTAAAAAGCCCATAGAAACGCATTAAAACCTGTTTAATGCATTCCTATGGGCTTAAAACTCACCTTAAAGTGAAGATCCTCCATATGGCGGCCATTTTTGCTGCCTCTTAAGCGAGGAATACGTCCCTACACACAGCGGCCGGCCATTTTTTTTTTACCCGGTGGCCATTTTGGAACCGCCAATCAGCTATTTAAAAATCATCGCTTTGCGATGATCGGTAAGCAAAACAGGGAACCGATCATCGCAAAGCGAAAAAAACCCATAAAAAACATTGCAATGCGATTGCTTTTGCGACTGCAAAAACTTAATCGGTATGCAGTTTCGTCGCTAAACGGAGCGCCCGTTAAGCGAGGCACCACTGTAGATGGTAGAGTCTGAGATCCTTCTTTTACTGATGTGTTTGCTTGAAGCAAGCACTCAGATGAATTCTATGAATTGAGTTCTTGAGAAAGCTACAAAAACAAGGTATATGAGTGCAACTAACACATTGCCAGTCCCGTCTCTTGGCAGCCCAAAAATGGACTTTGATTGTTAGCCTTTGATCTAAGACCTTTTTGAATAATGATTTTTAAATCTCTTATAATATTGTCTGCTTTTAGAATAGATTGATTCTCTGTTGCTGCATTTTGCGATAGTATTAAAGGGGTTTTAGGGCTTTTGGTGTGTCAGAAAACAGGAATGGAGAACACAAATGAATTACCCAAAAGAGGCTTTCCCTTTTTGTACAAAACCAGAAATTTTATTCATTTATTTAAAATATTTATATGCTGCTATTCTCTTAAAGGATCCAAAAACATGAAAAGACCAGTATGGAAAAATGCAAAAACAAATGAATACAAAGAGGCACCCCAAATAAACTGAAAGAGAAGAAACAGAAAATTTTCTCTGTGCCTATCCCTAAAAGTGTCTCCTCTATAAATACTGTATGTACTACTGTGAAACAGGGACATGGTGGTGCTGTGGGTTAAATCGCAGAAGCCTCTGTTCTGGAAGATCAGAAGACCAGTAGTTGTAAGATTGAATCCACATAATGGAGTGAGTGCCCGTTGCTTGTCCCAGCTCCTGCCAACCTAGCAGTTCGAAAGCATGAAAAATGCAAGTAGATAAATAGGTACCATCTTGGTAACAGCCTTCCATGTCTAAGTCGTACTGGCCATGTGACCATGGAAACTGTCTACAGACAAACACTGGCTCTATGGCTTGGAAATGGGGATCAGCACTGCCCCCTAGACTCAGACATGACTGGACTAAATGTCAAGGGGAACCTTTACCTTTACCTTTTATTACTGTGAGTTCTCTTTTAGTCCTCTATAAAGAGGTACTCTCCAATACAGAAGAAGAAACAACCTCTTGTTTTTGACTTTGCAGTATGCCAGCAACACGCAGTACAAGGTCAGAAACCTGCCCTGTTCACAAGCTGGTAACCACAGCCAGTATCCAGACTGGTATTTTATGGGCCCTGCATACATGAATAATTACTAAGACAGAGAAGACATAAATAATACCAGATGTCAGTGAGGAAAAAAGCAACCTTAAGGCTAGTTGCTTCTTCATTAAAGCGTATGATGAATGGTAGAAAACCAAAATGAATCTGTATTCCGCCCCCCCACAAGGATTTATTTGCTACAAATCACCTTCTGTACGTCAACATGTGGCTTCATTAACCTCAGGTATGTCAGCTTTAGCTGGATTAAATTCTACAACTTAGTTATTAAATATAAGAATCAGAGACATTAATGTGTTCACTAAGCCCATGTTTGGAAATAAAGATAGCTAGGGTTGCTAAAATATTTCAAAAAGAAGGGCCCACAGTGCTCTTATGTTCTCTTGGGGGAAGGTGGAGTGGGAATCACATACATATCTTCATTTAAATTTTATTGAAATCCTATTCAGTATGAAATAGTGCAGAAAAAACAAATCAAATCGATCCACCTGTATTCTGATGTCTAATAAGAAAAGTGTCTATATTTAAAGAAGAGGAACCAAAGAGCAAATCTAACCAAAGGGAGCTTTTACAGCAGTTCTTACAAAGGGGTGGGGGAGTGTTGTTGTTGTTGTTGTTGTTGCTGCTGCTGCTGCTGCTGCTGTTGCAGCCAAAGGGCATAGGGGCCTGCTGTCTGCACCTTTCTAGGAAGATGCATATTTAAATGGTCTTCCTCCATTTTTATACAGGATACTTGAATCTTGAAACAAGCATATTTATTGCTGTGAATGGTAAGTATATAACAGCAACAATATCTATATAGAAAGACATTTCATCATGAGAGAGAGAGAGAGAAAGAGAGTGAGCGAGTGAGATCAATTCCCTGCTCTCCTCCAAACATAGCTCCTTTGGTAAATCTGATTTAGTGAGTTCTCTCATTAAGTAGCAGGCTTGACATATTCTTTTCACAAAAGTCTCTACCTCATATCTCTGTGGAGGTCAAGCTGGGGACCATACAGTATTCTCCCATTACAGGACTTGTATCTTATTTATTTATTAATTTAAAATATCTTTACTAGAGATGGGGACAAATATAAAAATAGATCAGCTTTTTCGACAAAAAGAGCAGATTCGTTAAATATTCATCCCTCCATATTTGTGAGGGATGAGACCCCCACAAATATGAAGGGATGAATATTTACCCGTTTTTAGTCATCCTTCATATTACCAAAAAAAGAACCCATTCTGCCTACCTGCCGATGATTACCTAATTGGTGGCCGATAGGCAGTCAGTCACCCATAAAACCAGTCACCCCCACAGCCTACCCCCTACCTCTCCCTACCTTAGCCCCCCCACCGACACCCCTTTACCTTAATCGCCACTGCTGAGGGGTCCAACTGGCCTCCCAGCCATGGCATGTAAAAAGGGAGACTGGCTGCCCTTTGCAAAGATGACAGCTGCAGCTTAATATAGGGTAGGGAACCTGCGGCTGCCATCTTTGCAAATGGCAGCCTGGATTCTCTTAAAGTGGGGGGACAGGCTGTGTGGGTGGCTGGCTGTGTGGGTGGCTGTCTGCCTATTGATCAGTTGACTGGCAGCCAGTAGGCAGAATGTTTTTTGTGGTGTGTTTTTTTTAAATAGGAAGTGGGTGTCGGCAGGGGTGAGGTGGAGGGCGCGGTACGGCAGTGAGGGGCGGCAGTGGGAGGTGGAAGCAGAGGGGGGCAGGAGCAGGGGTGTTTTTTTTAAAATAACCTCCCCCAAATCAACAAATAACTTTGATATTCATCGCTTCATGGGGGCAGCTTCGTGCTTCGTGAGTCATCAACTTTTAAAATTTCTCTCAGGCAGCCAGTCATTAAGGGAAAGCTTACCTCAGGATGAAGGTCCTCTCCTGCTTGTGGAAGGACAGCAAAGATGGGGCCAGTCTGGCTTCCTGTGGGAGGGAACAGTCTGGGGACAGCCAAAGAGAAGGCCCTCTCCTTTGTACCCACCAAATGTGTTTCTGAAGGTGGTGGAACCAAGAGAAAGGCCTCTCCTGATGATCCTAACATCATAAAGGGAGACGCGGTCTTCGAGACAGCTAGGGCCCAAGTTGAGTGCCCAGAAATAGATTGTGCCAAGAAATGGAGCTGCCGCCAGTGGACCTGCTGTAACAAGGAGATTATATGATTCCTGTGACCAGCCTTAGTTAGCAATCTGGTTGGTGACTCTTTTGCACTGTGGGGAAGGTGAGACAAGATTGCCACAACAGCCAAAGTGAGTAGCTACTGGCTCTTATCAAAGGCAGTTTTTTCCCCTGCCATCTTGGCTACAACAGGCCACTCAGCTCCTTTCCTTCTCTGCTTTATAATTCCTAAACTATCTGATCCATTTTTTTCTGGTTCTTCCCTTTGGAACTGTGCCCCTTAGTTACCAGAGCTTCTCCCATGCTCTATGACACTGATATCAACCTGTCCTCTTTGACCACTCCTTTAACATTCTAGTCTACGGCCTTATCCGCTTTAAGTGGCCATCAAAGGAGCTGGATTTACCTATCAGCCACCAACACTTGGGGTGACATCATTCCCAAGCATCAAGTTACTCAACCATTGCAGCCAGGCTTCTCCTACAGCAGTGGTGTCGAACTGTGGCCCTCCAGATGTTCTTGGCCTTCAACTCCCAGAAATCCTGGCCAGCAGAGGTGGTGGTGAAGGCTTCTGGGAGTTGAAGTCCAAGAACATCTGGAGGGCCACAGTTCGACACCACTGTCCTACAGGAACCAAATTACTGTTGTGAGTCCCTGCACAGCTCACAGTAGGAGTGATAGGTCAGCACTGATGTGTATGGTCTGGAGATGTGTTATCCGAAGGACAAGTGGGTTGTTAAGAACATAGATTGAAAATTGTAGTGTCTGTTGGTCTGATGGATTTCAAGTCTCCCAGTGTCTCACCCAACAGCTGTGAATCGCACTAGCAATCCACATGATCCCATTTCCCTCTTTAACCATCTAGACAGATGTCCTTCTATACTTTGCAGACTAGGACTAGTGTATGCTCTGGCAATATAAATGAAGTTTGAAAGTGTCCATTTTCCCAAGGCTTATTGAGTTTAACGGCTCTTTACACACTGGCATGATCACTGCACTGCTAACTGGCTGGATAGCTTAGTGGTTCAGGTATCTAAGGTTGGGAGTTTGATTCCCCACTGTACCTTCTATGAGTAGAATCGGACTGTGTGGCCTTGGGCAAGCTGTACAGTCCCAGATCACCCCAGAAGAAGGGAATGGGAAGCCACTTCTGAGTTTTCTCTACCTGGGAAACCCTGAAAAGGGTCTCAATCATAATGAGTCAGAATTAACTTGATGGCAAATGATGATTATTATTATCTAATGTTTCTGAGGTAAGGGTGGATGTTTCCTCCATAAAACTAATATGGCAGTGGGTGGACCCCCTGTGGGATAGAAATGTCATGTATTCAGAAATGGCTAAGAAAATAATGATTAATCCTCTAGACTCTAGATGATTCTAGAGGACATTTGTAGGGCAGCATCAGTGTGTGTTAAATACCTTGCATACCTCCCCTTATTTCTCTCATATACTCATTGCCATCTGCAAGTTTGGAAAATGCACATTTGCTGAGTATATTGATAGTTCTCCATTAGGGTCAAAGGAGTCCAGCTTCTGAACATATTTATCCAAAAATAAATCAAACACAGTGTGCTTTTGCAGACTTACACCATAGTGAGCCTGCTGTCAGTTGCACCCAACAGCATGTATCTCAGAATATTTACTCAGAAGTAAATCCTGCTGTGTTTAATAGAACTGTTTCTGTGGTTAGCTTGCTTAAGATTAAAACCCTAGAATTCTGAATGGTCTTCTAAAACTTTACTGTCACATCTTTCACTTGCTCACACTAAAATGTCACTACAGCCTCTATTTTACTTGATTACCCTGGTTATTAAATCTCCTTCTCTAATCACCAATAGCCACGGCAGCAGCAGTGCTTAATCTGGGTCTCTCCTAGAGAGATACGTGCCTGTCATTTTATTTTGTACAATCTATTTAATCTCCTTTACATCACACTTAATCACCATGGTTTGTGAGCATCAGTGTAAGGTACTCTCTAGGGGAGGATGAAATAAGTGCTGTCTTCTGCTGACCTTGACAAAGGCTTAAAATGAAACTCTGGTTTTCAACCAATTTTCTAATGTTTCACTAAGCTCCTCGCTGTCTTATTCCGTAGGTGGTTTAAGGCTGTAATCCTACAAGCGCTTAGCTTGACACAATGGGTTTGATCTCAAAATGGGGAGTTGCCATTTGCTGGTGGAAAAATACAACAACTGAGTACAGAGTGCATACCCCCAAATGAGAACTGCCTGGCTGTGAATAGGGGAAAGAAAAAGAAGAAAATGCAACCCCATCCCATTAAAAAAAGAAACCAATGGCACATTTTCCCTTGACTTTAATAATCACCATCATCTTAGAATTGCAGAGCTGGAAGTTACCTATAGGCCATCAACTTCAGCCCCTGTCGAGGAGGCACAATAAGGAATCTAACTCCCAACTCCTGACTCCACAGCCAGATAACTAAACCACTCAGCTATCCAGAAGTTCTAAGTTTCAGAACTCTGTCAAAGTCCATAGTTTCTCCACATTTCCCAAGGGTGTAACAATAGAGCTGTAGCAAGTGTTTTATCAGGAGATCCTTATTACATGATGCACAAGGTGGGCTGGTGCTTGTCAAATGGGACTTTGATTTGTTCTCACCCTCCAGCACCACAAGGCCTACAACATGTGTCCCAACATTCCAGAACATAGAACTGCAGCAAGAGAGAAGGAACCATCTCTCCATATTCAAGTGATACAAGCTCAATGCATCAACAGGAGGTATTAACTGGATACAATCCATTCTATCTAGAACTTCTCTTGGGAAACCCTGTGGCATGGAGAGGGCTCACATGGTTCTCAACTTGATGAAACGGCAGAGGAGATTCAAAGGATTTTTTTTTAAAAAAAAGGTTTATGATACAGAATTTTGTTGGTCGGAAGCATGAGATTACACAAAGAGAAAATATGACCTGGATTAGGAAGTTCTGCTAGCTCTGCACATGTGAGAAATGCAAAAAAATTGTTGCTTGGTTGTGTTAGCTGCATTTTCCCAGGAATGTTCTGCACATATGTTTGCTGGACATGTTGGCAGAAGAATGCAGCACAGGGAGAGAGTATAAGCTTGCTATGAAGATTAAACTCCAGATGTCTCATTCCCCAGAGGAGACGTACAATGCCCAATGGACCCATGGTCTGCCTCATTATAAAATGCTTTTTTGAAAGGAATGATAAACCACTTCTGTGTATTCTCTACTTAGGGTCACCTTAAGTCAGAATTGATTTGACAGCATGCAGTTATTAAGTCACGGTGAACCCTTCAGAAGAAGACTTTTAAGGATCCTGAAGTTTTGCATTTATTGTACAGTGGTGTCCTGCTAGACGACGACCTCGCAAAATGACATAATCCGCGTGACGATGAGGTTTTGCAGTCGCTATAGTGATTCACAAAACAGTGTTTCCAATGGGCGATGTTTGCTGGATGATGTTTGGGTCCGTGCCTTGCAAACCGTTTCTCTCAAGACAACGATTTTGGCACTGATCGGCGCTTAACAAAATGGGTGTTTTCGGGACCTATGCTTCACAGGACAGCCATTTTAATGGCTGATCGGCACTTCACAAAATGGCTTCCCTATGGGCCATGTTCGCAAAATGACAACGATTTTTCCCCATTGGAACACATTAAATGGGTTTCAATGCATTCCAATGGGGAAACGGTTTTCGCAAGACGATGTTTTCACAAGACAGCGATTTCTATGGAACGGATTATCATCATCATGCGGGGCACCACTGTAACTTGCTTTAAGTCCCGAGGGACCAATACCTTAAACTCTTAACAACTTGGATCAAGAACACTTCCCCATTATGTAAAGCTTTCTTCTTGTTAGCTGGCACAGACTACAATATATCCTATACAACCTCTAAATTTGTTAAATTAGCCATGGAAAGACAGAACTCATTGCCTCCTTCACAAGTTTTCCAAGTTAATTTCACCTCTTGTTAATTTTTTGACAATGCTTATTTTATTATTCTATTACTATTAATGTATTATTTTGTGCTTTTTATACTTGTTTACATTAGATTTTAAATACTATTTTTAGGATTGGTTTAATTTCTCTTACATACAGCTGATGGGCTCTAAAGCAACTCTCTCTCTCTCTGTGTGTGTGTGTGTGTGTGTGTAACTTGCTTCACTGCTTTGAATTGGTATATCAATCAAATACTGGTAAATGTGCAAATTGGTGATGCTGTACTATAGAACCATTTTGGTCTAAATGGAAATAGAAGAGGCACTAATCGTGTTTTTCAACTATGGAGCTGCAATTATTCAAATTCTTCTCAGACGAGCTGAAATACCAATAATTCTGTTTTGAACAGCAGGCCTAAAGGGTGTTTGGATAGTTTATGTGGTTTTATTCTGGCATGTAAGTACTAAAGGAATAAAATGAGTCCACATGTGATGTAGCATTTCTTTAGTAATATTTGGCATACGTCACCCAAACGGTAAATTTGGCAACCATCTTTTCTGCTGCTGTTACAGAATTTTGGACTGAGAAGGAATGTGAAGTGTGAACAGGCTCCTGTTCCCTGTGCAATTGTCATTTAAATGTTTACTGCATAACTCTCCTAACTAGGGATGTAAATCTTTGCTTATTTCACTTTTGTAGGAAAATTTTAAAAGTCTTTTTCCTGCTGGGTGAGACTTTGAGAGTTTTTATGTATTTTCTCACATTTTAGCTCCTCCTCTCTTTTTGCAACCCCTGGAAGGGTTTCCCATAAAATAAAATAAATTAAAATTTTGCATATAAAACCTTGTGCTTTGCATAAAATACCAAGTTTTTACTGCAAAATATAAGGTTTTCATGCTAGACCTACAGGTTGTTTTGTTTTGACAAATGCTGTTGCTGGTTTTAAAAGTGCTGGCCTTTCTTCTCTTGCAGAGGGAATAAAAGTCCTACAACCTGCCCTTTGGTCAAACTTGTTCAGATGCTCAGAGAATTGTCAGTAGTCCATGTCTACGTAAAGCCAGGATTTCTTCCCACAGCCAACATTACCTGCAGCTTACTTCACTCCCTGTAGTGTCTGGAAAAACTTGCAAGCTAAACGCACTTTGTTTCATTGGAAAAAGAAAATCAAGCTAAACATGAAAATGAATCTTATGGGAGTGGACTGCAATCCAGAAAAGTTTATGACAAATAAAAATTGCCAATCTTTAGGATGTTGCAGGACTCATTTATGTGAACACATATATATGTGTGGAAGAAAAATATATATATGTATATATCTTCTGTAGTCATATACCAAAGACATCTTGCAATATCCTAAAGACTGGCAACTTTTATTTGTCATTAACTTATATATACTTGCTTTTTATACTTGCTTAGATATACTTGCTTTTTATATATATATATATAAAATGCAAGGCCCGTTTAACTTAATTACATTTATATTTGGGTAAGCAGTTCACAGGGCCACACCATAATCCCAAGACAAGTAAAAGGAGAATTAGCCCTTCCAAAAGGTCACAATTTTCATGTTATTTCCTGAAACCTATTTTAGGAAATCTAAGATTAATTACAAAAATCAGCTCAGTGCATTTCTATTGTGCCTGTCTTTTCCCCTCCTCCAAGTGCTGCAGGCTCTATAGCATCTTAAATACTAAAAGGTATTACAGTACAGGTATTCAGACTGCTTTGCACATGGATTTTCTATGTGTTGCATATTCCTCCTCCGTTGATTCCCAGGACTTCATTGCTTCTTGTGTTTCTGCAGAGCTACTTTATTTGTCTGTAAACAAACTAGAATCAGGCTTTCCCCGTGTTGAAACATTTAGTTGGGAGATAAGAGAAGATACTTATTATCTGAACTCAGAAAAACAGTCCTTTTCTAGAAAACAATTGGGCAAAGCAGCGACCAGATATTTTGCCTTCAGCTCTTCTTCTACAAGGGTTAGAGATTTATTCTTTTTTTAAAGCTGAGAATCTGAGCCAGAAGATGGTCCCAGTTGATACCAGGTGTAATATAGTAGTTTGAACTACTTACTTAGATATGTGTCCTACTAAATCAAACATATCTTACACCTCAGCAAATGTGCATAAGAAATTGATACATTTGAACTTGTTGGGAAGTAGAAATGAGAAAAGTTACTTTAGTAATAAGTAATCTGAGTATATTTCCCAGTTGTCCAGGTTTTACCTGGATTCTAGTCATGTTCCCTGGTACCAGCTGGGATCATCTGGCTCAGATTCACACCCTGAAAAACAAAGAAGAAGAAGAAGAAGAAGAAGAAGAAGAAGAAGAAGAAGAAGAAGAAGAAGAAGAAGAAGAAGAAGAAGAAGAAGAAGAAGAAGAAGAAGAAGAAGAAGAAGAGAGAAATATATGAAAATTGTGTGTGTTATACGCTTCAGGAGTTAACCTAGAGGCAAAATCCTGAGCTGGAGTCCCGAAGGCAGTTTGTGTTGTTCTGCCAATTCCTGCGACGTTGCTGGAACCAGTTGTATTGGCTCTTGCCTTTCCATTGGACCATTTCAGCAACGTGGAGAGGGGGGATCTGCTGCTTGGGTAACAGCCTATCCTCCATACTACTTTACCCAGGCTTCATGCTCTGGAGAGGACACTTCTCGATTCAGAGCATGTTACCATAGTCTCTCGAGACTGAAGGATGCCTATGATGATGATATATGCTATTAAGTCAGAACTGACTTATAGCAACCTTAATAGAGCTTTCAGAGAGAATGAATGGTTTTACCAGTTCTACTCACCCAGTTAGTTTCTGTGGCCAAGTGAGGACTCAAACCTTGTTCTCCAGAGCCTAACTAGGGTCCATCACTCTGTCCATGACACCACACTGGGAACACTAAATTTACCTACAATTAAAATAACTTTGCTCATTTCTGCTTCCCGATAAGTTACAATATATCAGTTTCTTACACACATTTGCTGAGGTGTATGATGCATTTAATTTGGTAGGACATATATCTGAGTAAGTAGTTCAAACAACTTTATTACACTCCTAAGATACATACATGCAGAATCAAATCTTTGATTGCTTCCGTCATTGCTTCCCTTCTGAGTTTCAGTCTTCTTCTGATTTCTTGACAGCAATCTCCATTTGGATTTATGAATTAAACTAGGTACTGTATACAAAATCTCTGACTATTTCAATTTCTTAATTGTCAACATTAAAGTTGTGTAGTTCTTCTGTAGTCATGATTTTGGTCTTCTTGTTCAATTGCAGTCATGCTTTGGCACTTTCTCCTTTAACTTTCACTAAAAGTCATTTTAGTGAATGACAGAATGTTTTCTGTCAATACGATGGTGTCATCTGTGTATCTAGAATTATTGATGTTTATTCCACCTATGTTCACTCCTCCTTCATCTGAATCTAGTCTGGTTTTCTGTATGATATGTTCAGATTCAACAGATAAGGTGATAACATACACTGATAATGCTTTTACTTTTAGGAAACCATTCTGTTTCTCCATATTCTGCCCTAATGATAGCTTCTTGACCATAGTAAAACTTACACATCAGGACAATCAAGTGCTGAGGCACACCTTTTCCCCCCCAGAACAACTCATAGTTTACCATGATCCACACAGTCAAAAGCTTTCGTGTAGTGTATGAAGCATAGACTAATGTTCTAAAAGTCTTTGGTGCACTCCCGTAGCCAGTTGATATTTGCAATATGATCTTGAGTGTCTCTTCCTTTTCACAATCCAGCTTGAATATTAGGCATTTCTCACTCCAAATAATGTTAAAGGTTATTTGCAACACCTTGAGCATCACTTTGCTTGCATGGGAAATTAAAGAAATAGTCCCATAGTTACTGCACTTGGCATCTCTTTTCTTAGAGAATGGAATGTATATTGAGTGTTCCATCGTTTTGTTTTATATATTTGTTGGCATATTCTTGTTGGGATGTGACAGATTCTGTCTCTTTAGCTTCAAAAAGTTTTGCTGGCATTCCTTTTACCCATAGTGATTTATTTCTTCCTAGTGCTTTCCTTTTCTAGAACTGCAGGTTATTCATTATAGGATCTTCTTCAAAATAATCTGTCATCTTTTCAACTCTTATCTATAAATTTTCAGTATACTGTTTCCACCTTCTCTTCATTTTCTCCTTTTGGTCATTTAGCATCTTTAACCAAGACTTAAATTTCCCTTTATTTGTTGGAAGAAAGCTCTTTGTTTTTCCCGCTTTGTTGTTCTTCACTATTTCTTTACACTGTTTTTTGTAATAGTACTCTTTGTCTCCATATGACCATCGTGGAAAAACTATATTCAGGATTCTTATCCTATTTTTGTCACCTTTTACTTTTGCTTCTTGTCTGTTCTTTACAAGGTGATTTATCATCGAAAGCTCACTATTTGTTTTTGTTTTGTTTTATATTCTTAATGGTCATTTAAACTGCTCCTGTATTTTTACTATTTTAAGTGTTTCTTCTGCCATCCATCTAGGTTTTTCTTTTCTTTTCACCGCGGGAATTGTCTTTTTGCATTCTTCCTTAATAATATCTCTGGTTCCAATCCACACAGTTTATACTCCCCCACTCCACCCCCATTTTTGTCAACTCTTCTTTTCCTCAGGGCACAACCTACCTAAACGTGCAGCTAGTTCCAAGAAACCAGTTGCAGATAAAATGCAGTGGATGTTCCTGGAAAGTCATGGAATCATAGAATGCACAGAACTGTAGAGCACCCAAGAGCTATTGAGAACAATTTCTTTTGCTAAAGCAGGGAATACAGAAGGGGCATTATGTCAGAACTTGGAAGAGTTCCATTTTTGGACTATAGTTCCCATAACCCTCAGTCAACATTCATTGCTTGGGTTATCTGCTTTCCGTGCATTGTTGGCAGGCAATAACATTACCCGTAAGTCTTTAATTTATATAGATCTGAGTTCCAGTTAAAGTGTGGATGGATTGACTCATTGGCTAATCATTCAGAAAGGCTTGCTTATTGTTGCAGAAAAATTGGCTCAAATAATGATTGCATGTTTTCCTTTATACTTCCAGATGTATAAGAGACAGAACTTTGCTCTTTTTTAAAAAGAAAGCTTAGGATCTGGTATGCCAAACAAGTGTCAGTGGCATATCTAGGTAAAACTCAGGCAACTGGGTAATCTGACATCTTTAGATTGAGAGGAGGTCTTCCCTTGAAGATGTCTAAAACTGGGGAGGATTGTATAGAATCCTTTAAATACCCTGGCCCCAAGCTGTATGAGTCTTTCTGGTCATAGCCAACACTTTGTGTGGGGTATGGAAATCAACCAGTAGCCAATGAAGCTGTTGCAGTGGGGGTGTTATGTGATCCCTATAACTGGTCCCAGTCAACAGTCTGCCTCAAATGTTTTGGACCAGTGGAAATTTCTGAACATTCTCCAAACGCAGCCCATTTTTTGAGTGCACTGCAGTTATCCAAGCAGGCTGTAATGAAGGCATGTGTCACCATAGCAAAGTCCAACATTTCCAGAAATGGTTGCAGTTGGTGCAAAAATTTTAACTGTGCCAATGCATTTCTGGTCAGTGTTGAAACCTGAGCATTTAGGCTCAGCGATGAATCCTGAAGCATATTCCAGCAGTGAAACTGAGTTTCAGGGAGAATCTAACTCCATCCAGCACTGGCTGACTCACTATTCCCTGATTGGCCATTTCAATGGTGAGGAGCACCTCTGTCTTGCCTAGATTTGCCCTCATCCAGATAACTGCTGACATCAGGCCCAAGATGTTGGAAATAAATAGAAGAGAGAGGTAGAGCTGGGCATCATCAGCATAGAAGTGCACTGAATCTGAAAGCTCCAGACAATCTGTCCCAGTAATTTCATGTATGTGTTAAATAATATCTGGACAGAACAGAACCCTGAGGGACATCCTAGACCAATGGTCACAGTATCAAACAGGAATTCCCAATACTAGCTTTCTAGTTTGGGCATCTCACAACACCACCTTCTGAGTTTGCCTGTTTGGGAAAGACCACAGTCAATACAGAACAGTGCCTTCAAGCCCCATCCCAGAGAGACAACCCAGAAGGACACTATGATTGCATCTGTCAAGGAGGTGAAGCAGAACCAACAAACACACATTTTCCAGTCCCTAAAGCAAGTCATGGACCAAGGTGACCAAAGCTATCTTGGAACCATAACCAGGCTTGAAGCCAGACTGATGAAATGGTTGTAAGATCACCTGTCTGAACCAGAAATGCCTGAAGCTGAGAAATTACCACAAGTGCTCTAATATCTTGCTTACAAGCAGAATGTTGAAGATTGAAATTGCCCAGTCCATTGATCCTCTTTGGCGATGACCACAGAGGAGGTGTCCACATTAGGCCAGCTTCAGGTAAACATTTTTAGTGAAGAGCCAGAAGTCTACAGAAGATAGGAAGACAATGCAGGTGGCTTTCAGAGAAACTCAATGAAATAGAGACTAAGAGATTTTCATATCCCTAATGCTCAAATTTATTTTCATCAACTATTTTTTTTGCCTCTATATGAAATAAAATATCATCTGAATCAGGTGAATTAAGAGACTATGTCACATTCACTTTTGCAGGAAAAATGTACTTCTTAGATATCTCCATCAGCATGTGAGGAGCTGCCGCTTCTAAGATTGTGCTTGATCATTTATAAGAATAATGCAGCTGTCAATTTGCATCCATACTGTATCTAACCAACTTTAATGCTCATTGGCATTCATAGATTGTTACTCTATTTGTAATGTTAATGAATCCAAATACAGAGGCCCTCTGTAGGCTTTCTTATACCTGTATGTGTTCTTCATTTGTAAAGGGAAAATTAATGCACTCAAACAAACACTGATACTGGATTCAATGTGGTTGAAATAATCACATCATACACAAAGAGAAGGGAGGGGATACTTATATCTGAAAGCAGCTGAAGGACTTTCTTCCTTCTTTCTGCATGTCTATTCCAGTCTGAACTTTGGTCTATAGTCCATTAGTTTAGACTTCTTATTTGCAACCTATGGGCATGTAGGTACATGGGTGGGTACATGTCCATTCCTTCATTTCGTCAAACTGTAACACCTGTTTTGATTAGGTTGTGTTTATTATTTATTTGATTGTATCAGAAGCACCACCAGACAATTTTTAAATATATCAGACAATTTCTGCACAATGATGAGCCTCTACAAGAGCATTTGGGATGATTAGCCTCAAGCTTTCCATGGTACATATTGAGAGCCACAGAGTACACCGCACATGTAGGTGTGAAGTTGCCTGTCCTTTTCTACATTTGCAAAGGATTGTGTCAGTGTGCACACCCCATTTTCCTAGGTTAACTTGGGTTTCAGCAACTCCAGTCTATAGCCTATTAAGTGTCTTCGTAGTAACACACTTCTCCATGTGGGGGGGGACTGGACTTTCTTTGGGTTCTATGTTAAGATGTGGGTAACTCTTTCTTTCTACATTACAGGCCTGGCATTCTGAGGCATTCCTTCAAAATCTGTGCTAGAAAACTGACCTGATCAACACCTCGCACTGAAGAGAATGAGGTGACAAACTTGGCTGACTCTCTAGCCAGGCCCCAAAGCTTCAATCTTCCTTCAAAGTCCTTCTTTACACCCAGGCATTGTGGACTAGATAGTCTCAGAACAGACACAGGCCATCTCCAGGACCACCTTACCTACAGCACCTTGACTTGAGAAAGGACCCCCTCTGACTCAAATCCTCAGCTGTGGTGACAAAGAGGGCCATATGGACAGAGATACAGGGATGTGGTGACTGGGCCGAGAGGACTGTGTGACAGGCATGCACCCCCCCCCCCCCGAGGTGATAGGACATATTGCAGTTGTGCTGACTTGCAGAGCAGCCACCCTCTTCTCTTCACAAAGGCAATTCCAGCATCATGGATATGTTTCCAGGGGGCAGGGAAGGATATGTTGAGTAACATTTAAATAGCAATGAATAAATAAATATATGAATAATTGGTTCTTTGAATTCTTGAAGGCTTTCACAGCTGGGATCTGATAGCTGTTGTGGGTTTTTTGGGCTCTTTGGCCGTGTTCTGAAGGTTTTTCTTCCTAGCATTTTGCCAGTCTCTGTGGCCGGCATCTTCAGAGGACAGGAGTTAGAGCATAGACAGAGTTCTAGCTCCAGTCCTCTGAAGATGCTGGCCACAGAGACTGGCGAAACATTAGGAAGTAAAATCTTAAGAACATAGCCAAAGAGCCTGAAAAACCCACAACAACCATCAATTGGTTCTTTCCCCAACCTAGAATCCAAAGACTGTGTTTGACTTTGGGAAATAAGAGGCACTCTTGAACAGTAGGACTTTACTAATTCTTTATGCTCAGACAATGATATTAATAATAAATAACCAGGTGTGGAGAACTCCCAACCACTAGGAAGAGTGAGATGGCTATCTTAGGCAATACAACCTCAGGCAGCAAAGCGCCAGAGGTGGTGAACTGCATACTTTCACCCTGCCAGACTTCCTACAGCATGTTCTGCAGCCTGGAAATGGCCAGTGGGTCTCTGTGGAACCTGGCAATATCAAGATGCATTATGGGCTGGGTGTCCAGAGAGATGCCTATGCTACAGTAGTACAGGTGGCTCCTGAGGGCCAGCCTGCCCACAGTGTCTCAGACTAAGGAAGCTTTCAATCTGGTGAAGAACTTCTCAGACTAAGGCATCTTGGATTGGGGGTGGGTTGAAGGAAAGAAGTGTTTGTCTGAGAGAAGGAGAAGGAGAGAAAGAGAAAGAAGAAGAGCAAAGGGAGCAGGTGTAGTGGGAACAGGATTGGTGCATGTCCTCCTGTGGTCATTGAATGCTTTGTACCATGCCTGAAGAAGTGTGGAAGAGCAGAGGAGGTGAAATAAAGGAATGGAGAAAGTGCTGGAGCTCTCCATTCTTCACCCATTTCTCTTACATCAAAATTGACAGATGTCTAGTTAGTAATTCATACCACAGAGAGCAGGGTTGGAAACCTGGCCAGGAAGCAGCCATCAAGAAAACCTTCAGCGTGCCTTTTCTCATCATAAGCATGGTGGTGGTCCTGATCCGACCAGATAGATGGGATATAAAATAAATAAATAAATAAATAAATAAATAAATAAATAAATAAATAAATAAATAAATAAATAATATATGTGGATACAGATGAAAGATACAAGAGAAAAGATATAGGAGGGTTTTTTTTAAAAAAATCATATGATGGTCTTCTTGTAGGCCACTGCAGGAGGCAAAAAGCATGGGCAGGGAGGAGACAGCAGAGCAAATGCCTCGCCCAGCACACAGCCAAAGCAGTGTAGCATGGTAGAGCTACAATGCCCAGGTTTACGGTTACATGATGAGCAATTATCAGAGATGGATGAGGTCACCTTGGTTTGACTGCAGCAAGCTGAATTGTGTCCAAAGGCCAGGAAAAATCCAGTTGATTTCCCAAGGCAACCTAGACCATGAAAACTCTAATTTTCAGTCCTCTGAACATCCCAGAACTTCCTGTGTCCAGACCTCCCCATTCCCCAAACACTTTCCCCCTTCCCCTTAAAGACTGACTAGGTGGAGGTGTGGACAGTGGCTGCATCACATGTTTGTGTCTCTGTGTGTGCAAGAGATAGGTCTTCCTTTTCTTGCCTTTAATTCTTTGGCATAGCCTTGATAACCTTTTGTGAGCTGCTGGAAAATGCACTGACCCATCAAAATGTACTGTTCCGCTCCCACAACGACACGCCGACAGTAGAAGAGGTAGAACTGGGTTTGAAGAATGCATCCCCTCTCCCCCATTTAATGGATATCTGGCAAGCTGAAGCTTTATAGCCATGTTCTGTCAGGATGTTGCCAGATTTCCATGTAAAAGGAGCAATTCAGCTTCTAATCCTGTCACTTTTCCTCATCCAGTATTTGTATATAGATCCAAGAGCCGGAGCACAAAGTGGACAGAGTTTGCTGTGTCAGGCCATCTACTTGGCTATTTCATGATGAGGAATGAGAGGGATTGCCAAGTGTGGAGAACCTGGTGCATTTTCTTTTATTCCACCTATATAATTCCTATGTTATAAGATTTAAATGAAACCTCACAACTAGACTGATGCACAGCACTCCAGGGGAAGCCGACACAGACCATGGAGTACATAAGCAAAACGATTATGCAGTTGCTTAAACATTACCTAAAAGAATTCAGGGTATTTTGACATTTTAAGGACATTAAAAACATTTGTTATTCTCTGTGTTGAGAATGATGATGACGATTTTGGAATCCCAACAGAAAAAGTAAAGAACAACAAATCCATTAAAAATTCCCAAATCTTAAATAGAGGAAGAAAACAGAGGAGCCAAGAATCCTGAGACAGATTATTTACTTTAAGTTTGCCTCATTTAGGATATTTAAAGTTTCCAAATGTTGTCTTTCCTCAGCTTGACAGTCTTTCTGGCATCAAAAGTGCCATTTTTTTAGAAGGTTGGACTGATTAAACCAAAAGCTGTTCTTACAGACTTCTTAAACCTGCAAAGAGAAACCTTGTCAAGGAATATAAGAGGTCTTCCATTCCTAAAACACCATGTAATATCTCTCCTGCATCATAAATATATCATATATGAAGATATCCCCCTAGAAAGTCTTCCAATCTCTACTCCCTGCCTCCAACTCTACTCCCTGCCTCCTACACTACTCACATGAACACTTCCATAACCTTCAAAAGTGTTGTCATTCTAGAATTGCTTAGAATAATACTAATTTCCCCAGACTTTCTTTTTAAAAGACACATTAGTCACATTGATCGCTGCAACTGTCAAACTCTGAGAGAAAAACGACAAAATAAGCAGTCTAGACAATGGAAACCTGCCAATCCTCTTGCAGTGAATTAAATGTTATTAAATTCCCCCTGCTCCAAATAGGGAAGCCTAATGTAGATCACGGATGAGGTTTAGAGTTGCACTTTCATTAGCCCTCTAGACTTACGTAATTGAAGATCAACCATGTGGGGGTGCTATTTATTTTAGAGTATTTATACAGTACCATTCTTTCCTGATAGAACCCCAGGTGACCTACATGGGGGCTTCCAGACTCTCCTATCTGTTCTGCTATCCTGACACTGACCTGAAATGTACTTCAGCAAGATGGCAGTGTTCTGGCACCAATAAATTACGCACTAAACCCTCTTCGCTTCTAGTCCACCTGCACTGGCTCCCTCTTGCCTCCTGGGACAAGTTTAAGGTTTTAGTGCTAGTTTATAAAGCCCTTGATGGTTTGGGTCCCCCTTACTGTTTGAATCATCTTTCCCCTGGATCATCAGCTCATATCACCTGATCATCGCAGGCCTCACTTCTTTGGGTTGTCACACTGAGAGAGGCAAAGAAGATGGTCACCTTCTCAGTTGTGGCTACTTTGCTTTGGAACAGGGAACCAATAGAAGTACGCCAGGCCCCCTCCCTTCCATCTTTTAAGATGATGTTAAAGATGGTCCTCTTTCCAGAGGCATTTAGGGACATCTTCCCCAGGCCCTCAGTTTCTCGTTTCCACCATCTTTGGGGATTTTATATTATATTATTGCATATATTTTATTTCTTGGTGTTTCATGTTGGTGTAGGGTGGATGGGTTCATTGTCTTCTGTTACTATTTATGTTTTTTTCCCCTTTTTTCAGTTTGTTGTAAACTACCTAGAATAGTGCTTTGCTTTAAGTCAGCTGCATATAGGTTTATGAAATAAATGAATAAATAAACAAATATTTAACTTTTCTTGCTTTGTAGATTTTTGATGCCCAGGCAAGAGTATCAGAAAAGTACCTTGAATTTTCCTAAAGGCTGTGACAGAACTGAGAGTCCACAGCAGAGGTTGAAAAAACTATCTCCTAAAACTAAAATTTTCAGAATCTGAACATATGGGATTCTGCCAGTTGTAGTTGAGGAGAATTAGCACAGAAACAGCCATTGTCTGGGAAGTCAAATGTAAATCTTAGCACTGGTTAAACAAAGAACTTCTTTCTTTTTAATCTGTGAAGAGGCAAGACCTTATGGGAAGCATAACCTTATAAGTGAATAAATATTTATATTAACATGTCTACTGACTTGGGAGATAGAAACTACAGACTTAAGGCTTTAAATTGATCATATCTACTTAGTTGGCTTTATAGTTACTTGTCCAGAAGTGCATATGTGCTACAGCACCAGCTCCTAGTGGGTATCTCTCAGTTTGCAGAGCCAGAGGTTGGGAGTTGGATTTCCCAGTGTGCCTCCTTGAGAGGAGCTAGAATCAATGATCTGTAGGTTTCCTTCCATTTCTGCAGTTCTAAAATTTATTAGTATTATTAAAAAATACCACTGAAACAATCAATCAAAATTTTAAGAACATTGACTGGTATTATATAACAGATACAAGTTTTAACCAAAAACTTAAGTATCTGTTAAATATCAACACAGTATGCATGTTGTTGCTAATTTCTTGATATTTTTCCCAAAGCCCCAAAGACTACGGGGACCACTGAAGTGTGTTTCTTCCTGAAGTGAGATGTTTCAATTTCTCTGTATTTTATTAGCTTTTCCAGTTCTTTATTTGATAACTCTGGCACCCCTGGAATTGCAATGTCAACTATCCATTCCATACATATCTTAATTTTATTACTACTATGTCTGGTGTGCTCCCTTCTTTTCTCCTAGATTTT
Source organism: Pogona vitticeps (assembly GCF_051106095.1). NCBI lineage: Eukaryota > Metazoa > Chordata > Lepidosauria > Squamata > Agamidae > Pogona > Pogona vitticeps. The sequence continues at coordinate 154,756,604 of NC_135784.1, forward strand.
TTTTCCTGTAAGCTGCAGATAGAGCCTTTGCAATGTACTTGCTTCCTTATTGGGCCCCCAAGATGATTCTGTTTCATCTTAAGCAGCACGTCAGAAAACATGTGTATGTGTATGTGTTCCCATTCCTAAGTAAAACAGGCACAATCAATTTACAGTGGTGCCTTGCTTAACGGGCACTCCGTTTAGCGACGAAACCACATAGCGATGAAGATTTTGAGATCACAAAAGTGATCGCATTGCAATGTTTCCTATGTGGTTTTTTTGCTTTGCGATGATCGGTTCCCTGTTTCGCTTACCGATCATCAGAAAACAAAGATTTTTTTAAACAGCTGATCGGCGGTTCCAAAATGGCTGCCGGGTAAAAAAAAGGCCACCCACTTTGTTTTTGCATGGATTCCTCGCTTAAGAGGCAGCGAAAATGGCCGCCGTATGGAGGATCTTCGCTTTAAGGTAATTTTTTGTCCATAGGAACACATTAAACAGGTTTTAATGCATTTCTATGGGCTTTTTAAAATCGCATAGCAACTAAATCGCTTAGCAGCGATTTTTGCTGCACAGATTAACGTCGCTATGAGAGGCACCACTGTACTTTGGAAAAGAGAAGAAAAAAGGGGATCCTATGAAAAGTGAAAACAAAACCCACTGTTTGTAGGGATTTTGGAAATAATTCTAAAAGGGGAAAAAGAGGAGTCCACATCAAAAATAAAATGAAATGAAATGAAATTTGGCAGTTTCTTTGGCAAAAGTCAGGCAACCAGACAGGTGTTACGATTATTCAAGATACAGACCCATCAGGTGATGTATTTTTCAAATGCATTTTTCTGTTCTCCAAGACAGGTGGAAACAGAAACACAGTCATCTCAATGGTTTTCATAATTGCATAGTGTCAAGTCAATTCGTTTCAGGGTTCTTAAGGTAGAGAGTACTTAGAAGTGGGCTACCCTTCCCTTCTTCTGGGGGTGCCCTGGGACTATGCAGCTTGCCCAAGGCTAGACAGGCTGACTCTACTCCTAGCAGGCACCGAAGGGAATTAAACTCCTAACCTCTGACTCCACAGCCAGATATCTAAACCACTGAGCTATCCAGCCAGACAGCTGGCCTCCGTGTTTAACTTTTCCACATCCTGGCAGCCTGGTTTGCGTACTAAACGAATTAGCATGGATTTTTCACAATATACAAATTAAGAACATTGACCATTGCATTGCTCTTTTACCACTCTATCTGGGCATCATTCATAAAGTAACCACTAGTCTGAGAGAGGCAGTGTGGTATAATAGTTAGACTTCAGAAAAAAGAGGTCCAAGTTCAAATCCCTGCTTAGTCTCTGAGCTTACTTGAAGTAAAGGGTAGATATGTAGTCAAAATAAAATACAAATGCAAAAATAGTACTTTGGGACTTTAAGCTTTGGACTTCACAGGTTCTTCACACTGGTACAAATCTGATGAAGTGGTTTTTAATCCACAAAAGCTTGTTTATTGTATGATGATTTTGTAGCGGTCTATAAAGGTATCACCTATTTTTTGCATGAGCTTACTTGGTATCCTTGGGGCAGTCAGTAGTCCTGAGTCAAACCTACCTTGCAGAGTTGTTTTTAGGAATAAAACAGGGAGAGGTGAAAGACATGTACTATATGTGCGACACATACAGATAAAGATGTTATGACATTTTGCTACATCCATGCTTCTGGTAAAAAGAAAGTTGTTTTCACCATCAATTTTTATTGAGGGCAAGAAAAACCCATACAGATCCATGAGAATACTGTAGGAATCATTTATGAATGATACAGCATCATACTATTTGCAGGGGAAAATGCAGGAGAAAAGCAAGGGCAAATTGCAGAAATCAAGGAACCATATCCATCAAAGATATGGATTAAATATTTTACTGCAGCTGAACTTTTTTTTTTGCCATATTTGACTTTTTATGTATCCACACACACACACATTTATATGTGAAAGCAAGTGACAGTCCAATATGTCACCGACTTCCTAAACCACACAATCCATGTCTGCTGTTTCTTCCACTGCTATAGGATATGTTGTGGGAAAGAATGAAATCCATCATCACAAAGCTTGACGTTTCATTTCTTTGACTCCGCCATTCAAAATCCCTCAGCCAGAAGAGTCACTAATCATAGCACAAGGCACTGCCTCCAAGAATGTGACTTTTGTCAATCTCTGCTTCCTGGTTGTTGTTGTTGTTGTTCTGTGCTGTCAAGTCGGAACTGAATCACAACGGCCCTAAGAGGGCTTTCCAGGTAAGTGGGACATTTGAGGAGTGGTTTCACCAGTTCCACCTCCCCAGTGAGTTTCCATGGCTGAGCAGGGATTCAAACCCTGGCCCCCAGAATCCTAGTCCATTACTCTTTCCACGACACCACACTAGATACCTCCTGGCAGGTACAGGTATATCCACTTCCTATACATGTTTCGTGAAGTGTATGGCCCATCCTGAAAGTCTCAGATTTTGAATGGCAGGAAAATGTTCACAAACAGGATAAACCATAGAGGGAGCTACCCATTGTCCTTCAGTGGCAGTGCTACCTTTTCTATGCATGTGAACATGGATGCTTCTAGGAAAATAAACCATATCAACCACAATGACATTTTGTTTGTAGTTACTGTGTACAGCCAGCATCAACACAGAACTATGGAAGAAATATAGACCTATGTCTGTCTGGCAGGGTAGGAAGATTTGCATACACACAGCCAGACATGTTATTGCTCTGGGCGTGCTTTTATGGCCAAGTTATTGATAATGGATACTGTGCAACCACACAGCCTCTCAGCGCAACAAGCTGGTTCATGATTTCATTTTGACAAGCTACAACCAGATAGATCTCACAGCTTTGGGGACCCTCTAAAATCTGGCACCGAAATGTCTACCCTCTAGAGAGACTTAAATCCCTGCTGAGTTGCTCCAGTTTCTTTCACTCACATTAAATCCAATCAAAAGCAGATTTCACTGATGTAAAACTGAAAAAAATATTTGTGTGTGTGTGAGAGAGAAAGACAAACTAGAGGGAGAGGGACTCTTTTCTCTTTTCCTTTGTAGCCTTGACTACAAACCTGGAGAGGGTGAGGTAAGCAATACACATACTGTATATTCAACCCACTGGCTATACATCTTCAGGGAACTTGATTTGACAGTAATAAGGTGATCTGCAACTATAAGCTTATTTATGATACTGTCAACCATCTGGGATGCCAGGCCCCTGAAAAAAAGGCACTGTCACATTCAATTCTTGTTAACCCTGTCATAGCAAAGGTGTTTATTTTACATTTCCTTGATCAGGCATCCAATTGAGCAAAATCCACCATGGACTAATTGCAGGAGTCTGTCGTCACATCTGTGCATTGGCAGATGCATCCAATAGCCGATTGGATTCCTGCTGCAGGTCAGGAGAAACATTCACCTTGAATAAAAGGAATGCCCTCTTCAGTAGGTGCACGCTGGTGAGACAGTGTTGTATACCTATTGTTATTATAGCTGCACAGCTGTTCAGCTATGTTATTGTGCAGCAGAGGAAATCAATATTCGACATGGCAATTCTAAAAACGGGGGCAGCCCAAACAAACAATTATCACTTTGAAACTGGACTTTGGGACAACATCAAATTTGGCATAGATGTTGCCTATTATTTGCTATAGCTCTGTACCAAACTCAGTGACATGTGTACAAAGTGTTTTCAAATTATGAAAATTTAAAAATAAAACAGTTTCCCCCCAGTATAGAAACAAGTGACTCTAAACATCCCCAAATTTAAAATAGCTCATACAAATTAAAAATACCAATTGTGCTTATCTTGAAAGAGATCCACTCACTTTTTTATTTGGAAAGAATCCAGGCTGCAGGAGCTGAAATACTGATCCTCACAAAAGCTCTTTCAAAAAAGAAATAATCACTTTGTTATAAGACTGAATATGTGTGGAACAGGCTTACCAGAAAGATAATTCCGAAGTAGATACAATGCTGCAACTTTATGGGCTGAATGGGAAGGAAGATGATTAGATGGCAATGAAAGGTCACAGAAACAGTCAAAAAGCTGGTTTTCCTTGAAGAGTCAAAAAAGAAGGATTGCTTTAAAGAAAATAATGAAGTGACAGTCCTCCAGAAAAGACATTTCCAGGAAATTTGCATAAAGTTTTGTAGGGAATGTTCAAAACATTACTGCATCCTTTCTTATCAGATCATTGCACACTTTAATATTATGGATGTATATGAAATATGGCTGGATAGCTCAATTATTTTGATATATGACTGTGGAGCCAGAGTCTGAGAGTCTGATTCTCTCCTATGAGTGAAGCCAGCCATTGTATGGCCTTGGACAAGCTTTACAGTCCCAGGGCATCCTGAGAAGAAGGGAATGGTAAACCACTTCTGAGTATTCTCTACTTGGAAAACACTGAATAATGTTATCATAAGTTGACAGCCCATGATTAATATTATTGTATGACATATAATGTCCCTTTACTTCCTCAGGTTGCCTACTTCAAGGGAATTGGAAGATAGCTTTCTAGTCTGCTTTCTGCAGAGTGGACACATCAACATTTGTTTACTCGAGAGGTTAAAGAGTGTGTATGTTTCCCCAATGTATGTGTTGCACTCACTCACACTTTTGATTCACCATCCAATTAAGTCTAAAACAGCTCTCCAAAATGTTTTGGCACAGAGGGACTACAGCCACATATCAACTCTTCTTGCTTTTGTCCTCTCCTGATAAGCAAAGTACAGATCATATGCTTATCTTCTGGGATCCTCTAACCCTGGGAAATTCTATATGAGGGAAGTTTCTGTTGGAATATGTGTGAAGTGTATGTATATTTAAGCTTTCGTTTTTTAAAAAAGCCAAGAAATTCAATTCTTCAAAAACCTGCAGCTAATGAATGTGGGATATTATGTTTATGTATCCACGATTAAAAACGCCAGGAAATGGTCCGATCCTGCCGCACAGCATCATGCCTGTGTTGCAGGAAGGAAAAAGAATGTTAAGCTTTACATAGCAAAGGGCACACTGAATGTTGACAAGACCAATGGCAGCAGTCAGGATGGTCTACACAGGAAGCTCTCTTTTGCTCACTGCCATTCAAACTTCTTGAAGAACAGCCCTGACAGTTGCTTTGTGTTTGGGTGAGAAGTAGCTAATGGATGAAAAAAAAGGAGTCAGTTTCTGAGATTTTGCCTTGCATGGTGTCACTTTGTGAATGGCAGTGAGCACAATAAGGTATCCTGTACGGTTCGGAAAGAAGAAAAACTGGGGACTGTCCACTGAGATTTCTCCTCTTTATATCCCATTCACCTCATAATTATGATCACATGGCAACAGTGTTTATGATCCATGGTTAATCATGATAAAAATATAACCCTTACAGAAAAGTCAAAGCTGAGACTTCTCTCATGAGAACCCAGCTTCCTCTCAGTATCCCATTTTGCATTTTCTGACAATAATCTGTAATTTGGTTTCGAAAAAACCCAGAAAGTTCATGTTGCCATTGTTAGGGAATTTATCTACCAGGGGAGCCACTAAAGCTGCGTAGAAACCCACACAAGCTGTTTGTGCCTACCTATTAACATGAATGCAGATGAGCATCTATATGTGCAGGTATTTGAATATGACTCCCTCAAGGCATCCGATCTGTAGCAAATTAGACTACCTGCTTTCCCTGGGATTTTGCATACGAAAGAAGGCTCACGCTGAAGGGTGTGCTTTGTAGAACAAAGACCCATGGAGCTCATTCTGGCTTAAACTGAAGGCCACGAAAGAATTGGAGAAAGCCCGCTGACAGAGATTCTTGTTCTGGTCACAGTGTGAAGCTTCCGTGGTAGGGCCTGCAACAATATCAAAGGAGCTGGACTGAAAAGCAAGGGGGATGAATTAAAAAAGAAGTCAATAAAGAGTTATTGCAGCATGGATGCCTTATTTGATCTCAAAGAATTCCGAGAAATTTTACATGATGTTAACACAGAGCTAATTTAGGCTTCCTTCTTCTACTCTGCTTTTGTTTGCTAGCTAGCTTTACTGTCTGCCTATAGGAAGTTCCAGAACAAATGAAAGCTCAACTTTCCATCTCTTTCACTAAACTTCTTGTTTTGTAAGTGCTCTTGGGGCTGCATTCAGCCCCCAAAACCATTTTGGATTTACCAAGTATTTACTTAAGTGCTGTCAATTCAGAACTGAGAGGAACCCAAAGAGAGTTCTCAAGGTAAGACATTTAACAACTGTTTCCCCCCCCCCCAGTACTATCCTCCACTAACTAGCCATGGGCAGGCTAGAATTCAAACCCAGATCTTGTTCCTTCGAGGGTAAAGTACAGGTGGATAGACTGTGGATATATACTGACGAGAAAATAATTAAAAAATGCATGCATACTTATTAGAAGATGATCTAGAGGATGAGAGGGTGAAAGAGATGATGGTAAAATGGGTAAAAATTTTTGAATATAACATAGGTCTAGATGATTGGACTAAGATGTGGAAAGAAAACTATAAGATGATTAAATCAACAAATCTTAGAGAAAATATCTTCAAAATGTTTTATAGATGGCTTTATACACCTGTAAGACTAGCAAAAATGTCAGAGGGTAACAGCAATATGTGTTGGAAGTGTAAAAAAATGCAGGAACTTATCATCATATGTGCTGGACATGCGAAAAAGTCAAAAATTATTGGACACAGGTGTGGGAAATAGTGAAAGAAATTACAAAGCAGAAATTAGACATAAAACCTGAAATGGCATTATTGAATGTCATGCCAGGAATTAATGATAAAAAAAATGAAATATTGTCACAGCAGCCAGACTACTCTGGGCTCAAAAATGGAAAAGCGAAGAAACTCCAATGATAGAAGAGTTGTTAAAGAAGCTATGGGACATAGCAGAACTGGACACACTATCAGAAGCACTACGGGAAAAATCAAGAGACTACGTAAAACAAAGCTGGGATCTAATATACGCTTGGGCCCAGAGGAGGACAGGAGTGTAGGGCGAATTTGGCTATACATGTATATGTATTCAATGCACACTGGAAACCTAGCCGGAGAGGGTGCAAGGTCAACGAGGCTGGAGTCTCTGACTCCAAAGGTGGGAGGGCTTAATTTAGTAGAAGGTTTTTTCCCCTTTTCTTTCCTTTGTTTTTATTCTTGTATGTAGATGTTTTAGTTGAATGAAATTTAAATAAAAAAAAAAGAATTCAAACCCAGATCTCCAGAGTTGTAGTCTATCAGACCGCATGAAGTATGCCAAAAGCATGCCCTGCCCAATATTTATGAAAATGGGTAGTGAGATTTGCCACTCAGAAATGGGTACCATGGTTTCCCATCTACTTCCCAGCTCTGGGATAATTATTTTATGCTAACTCTAATATATTTATTGATTAAACCCCTTATATTTTTAGAATTCTGTGCCTAATTGAATAAGGACGTCTTCCATTATTCTGTTTACTTCTTGGAGTATAGCCTGCCCTGATTTTAACTGACAACTGTTATCTCCTATTAGAAGACTCCTGACCAGCCACCCTGAAACAGGAGAAACAAGGTGGCAAGTGCAGAGTAGGACTGTCAAATCTTAGGTTTTGGGGTTTATTTCCCTGGGATGCATCTTTTTTTTAAGGAGCCATCAGGTCACTTCCATCTTATGGTGACCCTATGAATTAGTGAGTTAGGTATCTGGCTGCAGAGATTAGAATTTCCCAGTGTGCACCCTAGAATAGCCAGCTTGTTTGGCCCTGGCCAGCTGCATAGTTCCAGGATGCCTTCAGAAGAAGGGAATGGTTACCCATTTCTGAGTACACTCTACCTACAAAACCTTGAAAAGGGCCTCAATAAGT